>NW_024037819.1:12500-277500 GCF_016077235.1 Cyprinodon tularosa
TATGTATTCAGTCAAGCTAATAAATATAAAATGGCCACTTTAAATTTGTAAAGATATCTGGTTTATTTAAAAGTTTATTCTTGTTTGTACAATTATATTTTTGGCAGCGTGAAATTTAATTTCTGCTGGCAAAAATCACATTTAGGAGATCTATATGTACATTTCTGGCTTCTTGATGGAGTTTTAAGTTGGAAGAATCTTATTTTAGAGATAAACAATAGAGAGGACAGCGCTTGTAATAAATGTCAACTCGGCTTGCCATAGCAGATGAAGCAGGTTTTATGATGGCGGAAAGATTTGATTCCAGTTCTTATGATAAGCAGGTGTTGAGCGTAATGCGGCATGGCGAGCCCGGCCGCAGGAATAAAGGGATTATTTTTGCTTTGACCTCTGACCTTCTCTGAGGAGCAGCCGGGCTCCGGTTCATCGGTCGGTTCCAGGGTCTGCTGCCGTCCTCGGGGTTAATCACCGTCTGCTCTCCTTTCTCCATCTTTGTCTTTCAGAAGTGGAGAAGATCCTGAAGAGCAACGAGGAGCGGATGCAGAAGCAGCGTGAGGAGCTGGAGGTCCTGAAGGAAAACGCCCTGGATGTGAGGAACACCATCCAGGAGCAGGTGAAGAAGTACAGCACCTGCAACTGATGATGTCACAGTCAGCGGTGGATGAGAGCGGCCAGGTGGATCGGACCAGTCGCCCGCCTCGTGTCCCAGCTGTCAGTGTGTGTGATGTTTGTGATTAACCTTTTCACCAGCGACTCCCTGATGATGGCGGCTGCTCTGTCGTGGTCGATGTGTGATAAAGTTCAGATGTGTTTCCGCTGTTAGACCAGCAGGCGTCAGGGATGAAATCTGGCAAAGACGACGTTTCATCCGCTCTGTTTAGAAATATAATAAACATCTTTTCCTCACTCCATGTGGCTTCTTCAATAAATGTTGGGTCTCCATGGCAACGTAGGCAGACATGTAGCTGATGTTCCCGACCACAAGGCGGCGCCTACCCTTTGTAACTCTCTGTTCCTGCCCCCTCCTCTGATTTTATCTGGTTTTATTAAGATAAAAAAAAACAGATTAAAGCTGAAGATATTTGATCAGCTTGTTTTATTTTAGTCCACAGGCAGCCGTTGTTCTTCACATCAAAGCACACAGATCTCCTTTGTTCTTTTTCTTCAGAGAAATGAAGGAGGGTGGAAGGATTTAAGCGTCTGAAAAGGTTAAAGGGATTAGATCAACTTCTAGCTCCGGGTTTTCAACCAAAGATGACTGAATATCAACATCATTATCAGGGGAGTGAAGCTTCAGACCCTAAATCCTCAGATCAGCTGATGGGTATGTGTGCAATGGGAGGCTGAGAGATCAAAGTATGAAGCCGAACATGATTCGCTTCTACTCATCTGGCAAAAAGGAGATTAAATCAAACTAAGAATTTCTGATCCAGGAGCCGTCGGCCGTTTTGAAGTGAGCAGGTTTGCATGAAGAAAAAGCCAAAGATCTGAGAGGAAGTCTAACTCTGCAGCAGAGCAGCCAATCGAAGATGAAGCAGCCTGGAAACAGGCGGGAACCAGACCGCAGCCACCATCATGGAGCCGAGGACAGAAAGGGAGACCGACTCTGATCAGACGGACCGACCGGCAGCAGCTCTGCAGCTTTTAGGGAGTTCATCATTTCTGCTGAGGCTCTGTGCATCCGCAGGCTCCGTGCATCCGCAGGCTCCGTGCATCCGCAGGCTCTGTGCATCCGCAGGCTCCGTGCATCCGCAGGCTCCGTGCATCCGCAGGCTCTGTGCATCCGCAGGCTCTGCATCCGCAGACCCTGTGCATCCGCAGGCCCTGTGCATCCGCAGGCTCTGTGCATCCGCAGGCCCTGTGCATCCGCAGGCTCTGTGCATCCGCAGGCTCTGTGCATCCGCAGGCTCCGTGCATCCGCAGGCTCTGTGCATCCGCAGGCTCCGTGCATCCGCAGGCTCCGTGCATCCGCAGGCTCCGTGCATCCGCAGGCTCCGTGCATCCGCAGGCTCTGTGCATCCGCAGGCTCTGCATCCGCAGACCCTGTGCATCCGCAGGCCCTGTGCATCCGCAGGCCCTGTGCATCCGCAGGCCCTGTGCATCCGCAGGCTCTGTGCATCCGCAGGCTCTGCATCCGCAGGCCCTGTGCATCCGCAGGCCCTGTGCATCCGCAGGCCCTGTGCATCCGCAGGCCCCGTGCATCCGCAGGCTCCGTGCATCCGCAGGCTCCGTGCATCCGCAGGCTCCGTGCATCCGCAGGCCCCGTGCATCCGCAGGCTCCGTGCATCCGCAGGCCCTGTGCATCCGCAGGCTCCGTGCATTCGCAGGCCCTGTGCATCCGCAGGCTCCGTGCATCCGCAGGCTCCGTGCATCCGCAGGCCCTGTGCATTCGCAGGCCCTGTGCATCCGCAGGCTCTGTGCATCCGCAGGCCCTGTGCATCCGCAGGCTCTGTGCATCCGCAGGCTCTGTGCATCCGCAGGCTCCGTGCATCCGCAGGCCCTGTGCATCCGCAGGCCCCGTGCATCTGCAGGCCCCGTGCATCCGCAGGCCCTGTGCATCCACAGGCCCTGTGCATTCGCAGGCTCTGTGCATCCGCAGGCTCTGTGCATCCGCAGGCTCTGTGCATCCGCAGGCTCTGCATCCGCAGACCCTGTGCATCCGCAGGCCCTGTGCATCCGCAGGCTCTGTGCATCCGCAGGCCCTGTGCATCCGCAGGCTCTGTGCATCCGCAGGCTCTGCATCCGCAGACCCTGTGCATCCGCAGGCCCTGTGCATCCGCAGGCCCTGTGCATCCGCAGGCCCCGTGCATCCGCAGGCTCCGTGCATCCGCAGGCTCCGTGCATCCGCAGGCTCCGTGCATCCGCAGGCCCCGTGCATCCGCAGGCTCCGTGCATCCGCAGGCCCTGTGCATCCGCAGGCTCCGTGCATCCGCAGGCCCTGTGCATTCGCAGGCTCTGTGCATCCGCAGGCTCTGTGCATCCGCAGGCCCCGTGCATCCGCAGGCTCTGTGCATCCGCAGGCTCTGTGCATCCGCAGGCCCCGTGCATCCGCAGGCCCTGTGCATCCGCAGGCTCCGTGCATCCGCAGGCTCCGTGCATCCGCAGGCTCCGTGCATCCGCAGGCCCTGTGCATCCGCAGGCTCCGTGCATCCGCAGGCTCCGTGCATCCGCAGGCCCTGTGCATCCGCAGGCCCTGTGCATCCGCAGGCTCTGTGCATCCGCAGGCCCTGTGCATTCGCAGGCTCTGTGCATTCGCAGGCCCTGTGCATTCGCAGGCCCTGTGCATCCGCAGGCTCCGTGCATCCGCAGGCCCTGTGCATTCGCAGGCCCTGTGCATCCGCAGGCTCCGTGCATCCGCAGGCTCCGTGCATCCGCAGGCTCCGTGCATCCGCAGGCCCTGTGCATCCGCAGGCCCTGTGCATTCGCAGGCCCTGTGCATCCGCAGGCTCCGTGCATCCGCAGGCTCTGTGCATCCGCAGGCTCTGTGCATCCGCACGCTCCGTGCATCCGCAGGCCCTGTGCATCCACAGGCCCCGTGATTCTGCAGGCCCCGTGCATCCGCAGGCCCTGTGCATCCACAGGCCCCGTGCATCCGCAGGCCCTGTGCATCCGCAGGCCCTGTGCATCCGCAGGCTCTGTGCATCCGCAGGCCCTGTGCATCCACAGGCCCTGTGCATCCGCAGGCTCCGTGCATCCGCAGGCTCCGTGCATCCGCAGGCCCTGTGCATTCGCAGGCCCTGTGCATCCGCAGGCTCTGTGCATCCGCAGGCCCTGTGCATCCGCAGGCTCTGTGCATCCGCAGGCTCTGTGCATCCGCAGGCTCCGTGCATCCGCAGGCCCTGTGCATCCACAGGCCCCGTGCATCTGCAGGCCCCGTGCATCCGCAGGCCCTGTGCATCCACAGGCCCTGTGCATTCGCAGGCTCTGTGCATCCGCAGGCTCTGTGCATCCGCAGGCTCTGTGCATCCGCAGGCCCTGTGCATCCACAGGAAGCCGTCCACTCTGATTAGATCTGCTGCACTGCAAAAAGAGAAAGAAATCTAAATAGTTTTTTATTAAAATAAGTTACTTTGTTCTTGATTTAAGGAGGTAAGTGAGACACTTTGCCAATTTGAACAATGTTATTTACATTTAAAATAAGAAACAGCTGCATTGTCTTATTTTCAAGTATCTAATTATTTTACTTTAAGACTAAAAACACTGATTCTATTGGCAAATCATCTTATTTACCTCCTCAAATTAATAAAAAATACACTTAATATAAGATTTGTTGACATTTTTAGATTGTTTTTGCAGTGTGGGCACTGATTGGTCAGTTCTCCAGGGAGGGAGTCACTGATTGGTCCGTTCTCCAGGGAGGGAGTCACTGATTGGTCCGTTCTCCAGGCAGAGAGTCACTGATTGGTCCGTTCTCCAGGCAGGGAGTCACTGATCAGGACCTGAGGCTGTTGGACAACAGGAGGGATTATGTTAGATTATGTTTGTCACAGAGTTATTATTCCAGAAATGATGATCAGAACATTACGTTGGGATTTTAATCTCAACATGTAAGATGGGAGGAAACATTTCAGCATACTGATAGTTGGGTTCTTTTTTAAAGTTCCAGAAAATAATTTTAGTGTTAAGCTTAGAAGTAAACTGAATTAGTCTGATGATGCGCTGTAGCCCGTCCCTGGGTGCTGCAGCCCGTCCTGGAGGATCTGGGTCTGACTGCGCTCCAGGCTGATGTTTCTAGGGGGGGGGGGGGTTATCTCAGAGATGGACCCTCTTTCTTTGGTTTTCTTCAACATTAGGATATTTGGATCCATAATCTTGGATAAATAAAGATTTAATCCGGCTCTGAGCAGCTTCTGCAGGACGTGACGTCTCATCTGAAGAACTGGAAGACTTCCTTTCATCACTCTGGGTCTGATCCTTTTCTGACTTTCTCCATTTCTGGCTTTTCTTTTTTCTCCAATCATTAGTTTTAGGTTTTTTTCTTTTTATCTGTCTAATTTACATTTACGTTTTAAAAACATTTCTGATCATTTCAGCATCATTTAACTGTTGCCCTGGGTTACCGTCCAGCCCGTCAAACAGCTCCTGTCTCCATCTGTGGACGCAGCTGTCCTGTTTTAGCAGGACTATAAACAGGACAGACGGGGGGGCCAATATCTCCTTTATTTTTATGGGCAAATCTTTAAGATCAAGTTATTATTTACAATGAGAGCCTGACAACTTCAGTACTTAGGAAAAGGGGAGTAGGACTAAAACAAAAACATTAGTAATAGATATATAAAATACAATTTAAAAACAAACAACCCAAAGATGGCGGTAGAGAAGCAGCTGCAAGTGTCTGTGAACAAGGATGATTGAATTCATTTGAAGGATGAAACTGAAATTATTCGATCCAGTTTAAGATTATTTTGCAGAGCGTTCCACTCAGCAGCTTGAAATGAAGCAAGACCAGAAGTAGCGTTGGTTTTGGGACTAAATGATTGTAGATGAAGTGAGGCCTGCATCTGTGACAGACTGCAGCAGGTGACCTAATGAGCGGCTCAGAAGGGTCTGCTAATGAAGATCAACCAAGGTTTATGGTTCTGCTCTCAGCCTCCTGATCAATGCAGCTTTTACTATCAAGAACATCCATAATAACTAACGCTGATGTGTCCTCTGCAGAAATCAGCTTTAATAATCCTTACAGTACCTTGCAAAACTGTTTCCCCCCTTCAACTTTTTGACCTTTTGCCACATTCCAGGCTTCAGACTTATGAAATTGTAATTCTTTGTGAAGAACAAGTGGGACACAATCATTAACTTTTTTAACCAACCAAAAACAGATGAGTGGGGCACGCACAATGAATCGTTCAGCAAAGTGTCTCCAGAAGTTCATCTCTGGATGATCCAGTGATGATCCAGTGTTGACCTGAACCACTGATCCATAAAACCAAGTCTCCGTATGAATGCACCTGGTGTGTGATGGCCTCCAGCAGCACGGGGACGGTGTCACATGGAAAACTCGCCACACAGGTCACCAACATACTGACAGACTACAATCCCAACATGAACTGAGCGCTGGCAGGAGGAAACCGTCTCATCAGGAGACAACCTGAGGGTTACCGTCAGAGGACCTTCTGGAGCAGCTGGAAGGTAGGAGCTGAAGGCCAATAAAAAGATCAACTTAAACACAAGAAAAGCTTTTTGAAGGGAAAGAGATGGATACTAATCGCAGGAAATAAACTTAAATACGAAGGAAGCAGAAAGAAACAACAAGGAAACACAACAGAAATAAAAGCCAGGAGCTTATGGTAAAATCTAAAACCAGTAAAGGCTCAGCTGATCCAGTGGGAATCAGCTGCAGTATGAAAGGGAATATCAGGACAGGAAATTTGGATTTCTGTCCTCAGATCTGCAACAAACTCCCTGAAAAGATATGCAGGAAATATTGGTTTCAGATCAGGACGGCAAACATTATTACTCTGCAGTTTAGTCTAAACCTTTATTGAAGGTTGAGGTTTAATATGATTTATGAATAAAACATTCATTTCTTTTCATCCAGAGCTCTTTAAAGGGTTTATGGAGTTCTTTGAATGGTTTTGTCTAAAACCTTCAGGCAATGCTCCGTGTTTCCCCTCAGGAAAACAATTCAGGAACCTTGAATCAAAGCAGGCAGACGGAGGAACTGTTTGCATCAGGATCCTCTGCTGTGGAAACCATGTGAGGAAAACACCTTCCACTAAATACAGCAGAGAGGAGACTTTATGGATGCAGTAAAGGCATAAAACAGATCTACGTTTCCGTACTTGAATAAAAGTACAGATACTTGTGTTAAAAAATACTCTGGTAAAAGTGGAAGTACTGATTAAACTTCTTTACTCAAGTAAAAGTAACAAAGTACAGGCTTGTAAATTTACTTAAAGTATAAAAGTAAAAGTAGAAACCACTTTTTTCATGCCGTCAGGATTGGTCTGACTTTAGAGTTTCTTCACCCAAAGGAAGGAAATGTTTTAGTTTAAAATCACCTTTATTACATAATCCAGGAATCCATCCATTTTCTAGCTCGCTTATCCCGAGTGGGGCAGCGAGGGCTGCTGGTGAGAGACAGGGTCCACCCTGAACAGAGAGACAGAGAGGCGGGGTCCACCCTGGACAGAGAGACAGAGAGGCGGGGTCCACCCTGGACAGAGAGGAGGGGTCCACCATGGACAGAGAGGCGGGGTCCACCATGGACAGAGAGGAGGGGTCCACCATGGACAGAGAGGAGGGGTCCACCATGGACAGAGAGGAGGGGTCCACCATGGACAGAGAGGAGGGGTCCACCATGGACAGAGAGGAGGGGTCCACCATGGACAGAGAGGCGGGGTCCACCCTGGACAGAGAGGAGGGGTCCACCATGGACAGAGAGGCGGGGTCCACCATGGACAGAGAGGAGGGGTCCACCATGGACAGAGAGGAGGGGTCCACCATGGACAGAGAGGCGGGGTCCACCATGGACAGGTCTCCAGTCCATCACAGGGCAACACAGAGACAAACAACCATTCACTCTCTCACCTAAGGAGGATTTAGAGAAGCCAGTGAACCTAACAGTCATGTTTTTGGGCTGTGGGAGGAAGCTGGAGTACCCAGAGAGAACCCACCATGCTCAGGGAGAACATGCAACCTCCATGCAGAAAGACCCCAGGCCGGGAATCAAACCTGGAACCTTCTTGCTGCAAGGCAGCAGTGCTACCCACTGTGCCACTGAGCAGGTCTAATCCAGGAATCAATAAAACTAAATAATGTTAATAGAATAAAAACATCAAAAAACAAAACTAATGATTCTTCATCCACCGAACACAAAACACCTTTAATTCTCCATTTACTTTCAAAATCATCTTTGCTCTTCGTCGACTTAAAAAAAAGTTAAATTCTATGTGAACACGAACAACAACCAGTCTGAAATAAAGACCTTTATTTACTTCACATCAGAAAAACAGACTCTGCTTCCATCATCACGATAAAAAACAACCATTACCAGACAAACACACACAGATAAGCTAAAGAACCAGTGAGCCATCTTCCTCTGAACATAAAACACGTCTAATCCGCCTCAGAGCCCTGAAAGGTCCATCCTTTTCTCAACATGGGGGGTTTATACAGGACCCCCCTCCACCTGCCTTTAGGGTAACATCTGTAACATCTGAGGGAAATACCTGCCACCATTTTCACTCCTTCACTCCAACCAGAGAGGGAAAGTTCAGCTCAGCTGCTCCTTCCTGCAGGAGCTGAAAGGACCCAGCTCTGGTGATTTCATGATGAAGAGAAACCCACTCTGCTCCTGCTGCTCCTCAGCAGCTGGAGGGAGGGAGGGAGGGAGGGAGAGAGAGAGAGAGAGAGAGAGGGAGAGAGGGAGAGAGAGAGAGAGAGAGAGAGAGAGAAAGAAAGAAAGAAAGAAAGAAAGAAAGAAAGATTTAACACCACATTTATTTTTCAATAACAATACATTTTAACCTAGCTCAATACATCTTTCACACAAATATTGAACTGAAAACTAGCTCCTCATCAACCACAGAACACACAACATTATTAAAACACCACAACAACACAAAATCAATTAAGTTATTCATCATTGAAAAAAACATAAATTCTGCTTTTACTCTACTTTTTACCAACAAAATAAATATCTTATCCACTCTTTCCCCCTGACCACCATTGACTTTATTTTTCCTATCAACATAGATGGATAATTTTGCTTGTCCAATGAGAAAATTTAACAAATTCCACTTGCTCGACTCCTTTTTAGTGTAACCAGCACCAAAAATAAAAGCTATGTCAGACCAATAAACACCACATTTTTTAAAAACATTCTCTAATAACATAAACAATGGTGAGAGTCTCTTACACTCGAGAAACATGTGAAAAACGGTTTCTATCTCTTCACAAAAAGGACATAACTCACTCATATCTTTCCTGAATTTAACTACAAAACTGTTTACACCTATAGCACCGTGCAAAATCCTCCACTGAAGGTCCCCCACCCTCTTACTCAAGGGGGCCTTATAAAAAACTCTCCAGATTGGTTTCCGACTATCTCCGACTTTAAACTTGGCTCTCCAAACCGTATCAGTTCTTCCACTTAAATGTTTCTTTTTCAACCCTTGAACAACTAATTTATACAAACATTTTCCATTCAACATACAGAATTTAAAGTCTCTTTGAGTGATCAAAAGAGGACCCGTTAAATCCGAGAAATCAATGTTCAGTCCCATTTCTGGAAACGGATCTGTAGAATTAGGGAAGTCTTCTCCATTACTCAAGTCCTCCAGAAACTGTTTTTCACCCAGCGTCAGCTTTCCAAGCCACTGGTCCAAAATAGTTCTCATAACTCGGATCGACTTTAAACCAAGCAGATGAGCCGTCGCTTCTGTGTTTTTAAGTCCTGGTCCAGCCGTCTTCACAACGTGTCCAAATTTTAAAACTTTATTCTGAAGCAGTCTTCTTGACACTCCAAATCCATCCTCTAGCGCCAAACGAGCTTCGAAAATTAAAGGTTCCTCTAGAAGCCAAAACAAGGATGCAGTTGGTTCAAGTCTTTTCCATTCGAAAAGTGTCCAAGCTCTAAACAAACTTTTATAAAACACCGGCATTTCATACAGAAATAATGACTTACAATTTAACAAAAACAGAGAAGCATCTAAACCAAAGCTTCCAATTCTCCTCAGAATAATACTTGTTATTGGCTTCCACAAAACATCCTCCTCCCTTCCCATTAGATATTTTTGAATAAACTGCAACCTGAACGCAGCAGTTCTGCTTTCCAGGTGAACTAAACCTTGTCCACCCTCCTCCTTAGGTAAGAAAAGCACGGCTTGGGGCACCCAATGTTTATCATCCCAAAAAAACGTAATCATACAAGACTGAATTTTGTTCAGCAATCCAGCAGGCGGTTCTAAACAAGCTAACTTGTGCCACAATAAAGAAGCAATTAAATTATTTAAAATTAGCACTCTTCCTCTATAAGAAATCTGCCGTAGCAGCCATCTCCATTTTGATAACCTTTCTTCCACTTTTTCCATCACTCCCTCCCAGTTCATTTTTTCTGTATCTTCATCCCCCAAATGTACCCCAAGGTACTTTAAACCCCCTCTTCTCCATTTTAAACCACCTGGAAGTCGAGGAAGCCCACTAAGCCAGCTTCCTATTGCTAGAGCCTCACTTTTCGCCCAGTTGACACGAGCAGAGGACAACTTACAAAATGACTCAACAATTCTACTTAAATTATTCACTTCTTCTTGATTTTTAACCATGATAATGACATCATCAGCATACGCTGATAAAGTAAAAGACACATTACAACTAGGAAACACCAGCCCCTCAAAGTTTAACCTAATTTTTCTTAACAGTGGTTCAATAGACAAAGCATATAACATTCCAGACAAGGAACAACCTTGTCGAATACCTCTTGTAACTTCAAAAGGCTTACATAAGCAACCATTAATTTTCAGTACACTCTCAATGTTTTCGTATAAAACCATAATCTTGGCAATAAAACCGAAGTCGAGACCGAACCTTTCCAGCACTTTCCATAGGTATCGATGCTCGACTCTGTCAAAAGCCTTTTCCTGGTCTAAAGAAACTAAACCAGCATTATATCCCAAAAAACTGGAGACGTCCAAAATATCCCTAACAAGGGAAATATTATCAAACATTGATCTGCCAGGGACACAGTAAGTTTGTGTTTGATGAACCACCTGATCCATCACCTTCTTCAGTCTGTTTGCCAGCACCTTTGACAACAATTTATAGTCCGTACACAACAGAGAAACAGGTCGCCAGTTTTTAATCTCCTGAAGATCACCTTTCTTTGGTAGCAGTGTAAGAACTGCTCTCCTGCAGCTCTGAGGTAAAGAACCTACAGCAAAACTCTCTTCAAAGACCTCCAAAAGATCGATACAGAGGACAGACCAGAACGCTCTGTAGAATTCACTGGGAAGTCCATCGATGCCTGGTGCTTTCCCTCCGTCCATACTTCGCAGGGCAGCATGAATCTCCTCCAGCGTCATGGGTTCTCCCAACTCCTTAGCAACATCTTCAGAGACCCTTGGGAGATCACTGCAAAAGTCATTGAAATTATCGTCGTCTTCAACGTATTCAGAGCTGTATAGATCCGCATAGAACTCTGCAGCTCTCTTCCTGATGTCACCATCAGTAGTCAGAAGAACATCCTCAGATGATTTCAGTCCATGCATAAACTTACACTGTCCTTGCTTTTTTTCCAAAGAGAAGAAAAACTTTGTCGGTGCGTCCATTAAAGTGACTTTCTGAAATCTGCATCGAACCATTGCTCCTTGGGTTCTTGAGCCTAGCAAATCAGCCAAAGCGGCCTTTTTCAAATTGAGGTTCTCCAAATCACCTCGATTTCCTGTGGAGTGTGCAGAAACCTGCAACTCCACTATCTCAATCTCCAGATCTCTAATAGATTTGGTTAAATCCGATGAAACATTGACCGTGTACTGTTGACACAATTCTTTAATTTCAATTTTCCCCCGATCCCACCACTGTCTTAAAGACGCAAAGTCATCTTTTCTAGTTTTATGCATTTTCCAAAAAGAGACAAACACATCTCTAAAATGTGCATCTAACAACAAAGCAGTGTTAAAATGCCAATACGCTGATTTATGTTTAATATTGGCAATAAAAGCATTGCAGGAAACCAACGCATGGTCTGAAAAACTTACAGGATGGATACTACAGTTTTGAAAAATTCCAAAATTATGTCTAAAACTATATATCCTGTCTAACCTAGCTGCAGAAAAAGAAGCATCTGTGTTTCTAGCCCATGTATACTGTATTTCATGACCATGCATTTCTCTCCAAATATCAACCAATGAAAATAAATCAACCAAGTGCTTTAAAAACATTGTTGAGGCTGGATGAGGCTCAAGATGATTCCTGTCCAACTGATCATTCTCTGTACAGTTAAAATCCCCACCCAAAAAAAGAAAATCATCGGTATCACACTTAGACAATACATCTTCAATTTCATGTAACAAATTAATTCTCCCCACTCTTGTATTGGGGGCATAAACATTTACAAAAACAATATTAAAACACTCGTATTTTGCTTTCACCACCATTAATCTACCCTTGACTACTTCCTCAAAATGATAAGACACTGGAAGAAAATTCTTCGAAAACAAAATTGCAACTCCCCCACTGGCTTGGTTTAAATGGCTCAAAATAATTTCTCCTCCCCACTCCCTCCTCCAATCTATTTCATTTAAAGAGTCACTATGTGTTTCTTGTACCATTAACACATTTCTATGTTTTAAAATCATTAACTCAAAAACACTAATTCTCTTCTTGACATCTCTGGCTCCATTTAAATTTAATGTGGAAACTCTGAAATGACTCATTTCTGCCAAAGATGAAAGAAAAAACACTAAAAAATAACACAGACATCTAAACCTCAGATTCATCATTGTTGTTGAATTCTTGCTTGATTTTTCCAATCAATTTTTTTAACCGGTAGACTTCTTTATAATTATATCCTCCTTTTCCCTTGTTCTTCAACTGAGATCCCACATACATGAAGAAAAGTTTCTTGTCAGGAAAAAAGTCCTCTACTTTTACATTCTTCATATTCTTAGTTACTTTTAAAAACTTTTTAACATCTAATACACCATAACCTTTCTTTCGTTGAGCTGGTGTTAGGGATCTGCTAGATGAGGCTAAACTGTCTTCTGTCCAGCCTTCATCTTCACCGTCCCCCTCCTCTTCCTCATCCAAATTACTTTCTGATTCCAGCATTTTTTCTGAACATTCCAATTCTGTATCCCTGTCATCATTTTCAATTTGAGAAACAATAGAGCCTTCAGAAAATTTCCTTTTTTTGACAAGTTCCCCACCATCTTCCTCCATGGTCTGACTAGAACCCTCAATCTCAGTGTCTGTTTTCTCAAGAGGAGACTTTAGCAAACTCTGGCTCTGTCCCTCCTCACTGCTGTTTTCTTGCTTTTCTTGTGAATCATTTACCGTTCGACTTTCCAAGGCCTGTTCTCCATCCTCTAACACATATATCTCCTGCACTTCCCCTTCGCTGCGGACATTTATCTCAGATATTTGCCCTTCTGTTTTTTTGGCCTCCGCATTCCTCAAATCTGAATCTTCAGTTTGATTCGTCAAATGTTCGCCTTCTTTATTCTGATTTTGAGAATCATCAGGAGAAGAGTTTTTTCCCGGACACGCTCGAACTAAGTGACCAATTTCACCACAACCGAAACACACCAAAGTACCAGAGTTTACGTAAATGGCGTAATCAAAACCATCTACCCGCACATTGAGAACAAAATTCAGATCTTCATCCTTTTTATTCAAGATCATAAGAACCTGTCTCCTGTGTGAAACGACGTGTTTTAACTGCGGTGATTTGCAACCCGACGGTAATTTCCTGATCGCGGACACAATTTTCCCATGACGCGACAACTCTCTCACTAACAAATCATCACTAATGAAGGGAGGAATATTCGCAATCGAGACCTTTTTAGCTGGATTACTCAATGGAGAAACAGACAAAAAAACGTCATTGACAACAATGCCTTTTTCGATCACTTTGTTTGCCTTCTCCACGCTGTCAACAAAAATAACCACAGCGCTGTTCATCCGAGCAGCGGATTTAATGCTGCTACAGCCTACAACTTCCCCCACCGCTAGACTACATTCCTCCACTGTCAGAGTGGGACTATTGGGTATGATCTTCAACCCATGTTGTCTCGTTAATTTGGTGAAATTCATTTCCGGCATTTTGAGCCAAAAAGGCCAAAAATGCCGGAACAACCCACAAAAATGTAATCAAATACACTCAGTCTCGCTCCACAACCACAGTACTTAAAGAACAATACCCATACAAAAAGCAAAAGAGGTGAAAAAAGCAAAGTTAGAAGTTCTCAATCTCTCAGTCCACTCACCACACGCTCCTCCACCAACCCCCAGCATGCAGTGCGAAAGAAAGAAAGAAAGAAAGAAAGAAAGAAAGAAAGAAAGAAAGAAAGAAAGAAAGAAAGAAAGAAAGAAAGAAAGAAAGAAAGAAAGAAAGAAAGAAAGAAAGAAAGAAAGAAAGAAAGAAAGAAAGAAAGAAAGAAAGAAAGAAAGAAAGAAAGAAAGAAAGAAAGAAGGTCCACTCCATCACCTGCTGCAGGTGTTCAGGGTGGGGGGGGGCAGACCGCGTGGATCTGAGCGCGCTCACTGAGGACCATCAAAGGGGATTTTATCCATCGGGGGCGCGCATTCCTGCTCCAGGAGGCAGAACTTTCAGGGCTTGTTGGAAAACATGGGATGGATTTTATAGAGACTAAGATCGCAGCTGGAAGGAACCTGGAATGGGTCACCTGAACCTCAGAGGCGGAACTAGTAGTTACCGGTAGATCACTAGTTACCGGTAGATAACTAGTTACCGATAGATAACTAGTTACCGGTAGATAACTAGTTACCGGTAGATCACTAGTTACCGGTAGATCACTAGTTTCCGGTAGATCACTAGTTCCCCGGTGGTTTGGGTAAATCTCTGCATAGAGCTGAGGAAGTGTTTTCATGTTGCAGAGCATCGATCAGATTTCTATATTAGAGATAATCTCCTTTCTAAACACATAATCCATCAAACCAGCAGAGGGAGGTGTGAGCGCCCCCTGCAGGTCATTGCTGCCCCACCCTGAGCTCCACCTAAACGCCTCCTGAGGAACTGTTACAGTGGATGAAACAGGAAGGAATTCAGTTCTGCTTAGTAGCAGAGATGGCAAAGTACTCACTTTCCATACTTGAGTAAAAGTACAGATACTTGTGTTAAAAAATACTCTGGTAAAAGTGGAAGTACTGATTAAACTTCTTTACTCAAGTAAAAGTAACAAAGTACAGGCTTGTAAATTTACTTAAAGTATAAAAGTAAAAGTAGAAACCACTTTTTTCATGCTGTTGCCTACATTTTAAATGGATGTCTGCCAATAGGACTAGATCTCCGTTGTGTTCATTTTCAATCATCTCGTCGTCCATGCTACTATGCTAACGCCACCGCCACCAAGCTGCAATGATTTGCCGCCAATGAATACCGCCGAATCTGTCGATTCATCTTGTAGTGGTGCATCAAATGCAACGTAGATTCCCATCCAATTAGATTGAATTTGGTATTGATGACGTGAAAAATAATAACGGTAACTCCATTGAAATGATTCAAAACTAAAGTAACGAGACAATTTTTTAAAATGTAAGGAGTAGAAAGTACAGATATTTGTGTAAAAATGTAAGGAGTAGAAGTAAAAAGTCGCCATAAAAATAAATAGTAAAGTAAAGTAAAAATATCAGAAAAATCTACTTGAGTACAGTAACGAAGTATTTGTACTTTGTTACTTCCCATCTCTGCTTAGTAGTAATAATAAAAATAATAATAATATTAATAATAACTAGAAAATTTCTAAAGAAATTTTGAGGGGGGCCACCTACTGCCCGTCTGGGTAACTGGGCCAATACGGCCCTGGCAAGTGACATTGGGGCTCCCCAGACCAACTGCTTACGCCTTTGAGGGCTGCTGAGGGAAGGAAAGAGGGCTAGGTCATGGGCAAAGAGAGCTGTGTGCCACTTGTGCTGAAATCTGGGAAATAGACGTGCACAGCATATGATGCACAAGGGTAATATGGGTTGTCCATATTGAACCGCAGTGGGTAAAGCGCAGTTGGCGGGCTCTGCCCGCCTGCTAGGAGCCCTTGCAGCGATGAAAAAAATCACCAATGGCGGGCTCCGCCCGCCTGCTAAGAGCCATTGCAGTGATGAAATCACCATTGGCGGGCTTCGCCCGCCTTCTAAGAGCCATTGCAGTGATGAAATCACCAATGGCGGGCTCCGCCCGCATGCTCAGAGCCATTGCAGTGATGAAATTACAAATGGCTATGAGCAATATGCCACAATGTATGAGTGTGTATAAGGAAGAGGCTTTTATTCTGTAGAGTCCCTGTAGTGTTATTTTGAAAGTCTATCATGGATGTGCATCAAAAGATGGGTCATGCCCAGCAGTGATATAGAATCCATTTCCAAATGTTAAATCACTGGTTTTCCATGTTATTAGGTGAATAGCTGCTGTATTACAGAGTAAATGGGAGACTTTTATTGTGAAATTTGCTCTGGGGTGTGTTTTGAAAAGGTCACTAGAGTCTAATAAAAACAACCTGGAAGAGTTTGGGTCATAATGTTGAGCCATTTGCATCAATTATTGCATTAGTATAATCTAGAGGCTTTTATTTTGTAGGGTCCCTGGAGTCTTATTTTGAAAGTCCAACAGAGTTGTGTTTAGAGAAAATGTTCAGACCCAGCAATGATAGTTGATGACTTTCCAATCGTTAAATCACTCTTTTTTTCCATGTTATTAGGGCAGTAGATGAAGCGGAAATGGGAGGCTTTTATTTTGAAATTTGCCATAGGGTGTGTTTAAAACAGTTTCCTAGAGTCTATTCTCTAAAATGGGGTTGAGTTTGGGTCATAATGTTGAGCCATATAGGGCAATAAATATATGTAAAAAATATAGAGGCTTTTATTTTGTAGGGTCCCTGGAGTCTTATTTTGAAAGTCTATCAGTGTTGAGTGGCAAGGGAAGTGTCATGGACAGCAGTCATATAGTATCCATTTCCCAATGTTAAATCAGTGCTTTCACCCTCCATTAGATTAATATGTGCTGTTTAAAACAGCAGAGGTAAAATCTCTTTGAAGCACGGTTACCTTGACAACGCTTAACGAGCCTGTCTGTGACAGAGAGAAAAGCGCAGCACTATGGTTCCTTCGCTCTCAGGCTTTTTTGAATGGGAGGAACAGCTCCGAACAAACGACTGCTTAGCAAAAACCGTATGAGTTATTCAAAAAATTTCTTCACCGTGAGCATCAGCAATCCTTCGACTCCAACTATGCCAACTTTGGTGTATGTGTGTCATTCAGAACAATATTTATGACGAGTTAAATACACATAATGTCATTCGTTTTTCTCCCCACTGCTGCTCCAAAACCAATGGAAAAATGCTCTGATTGTCATCGACTTTAGGTCGGTCTGGAGGGTTTTTAAGGAAAAGTATTAATCCTACCGTAATTCCGAAGACATTGTGTGAGTCCAGAGGTTTCAGCCTACAAACTGACCAAAAATGGTGACTGTAGCTCCAAATATGTGGCCGTGAGGCAAGAACAAAATGTTTTATCTTAAAAAAACGACAGCCTGCTTCACTGCAGCAGGCTGCTGCAGAAGCTAACTGTCAGCTAGCTTCCAGGTGCTTAGCCTCCGAACAAACGACTGCTGAGCAAAAACCGTAAAAGGTATTTGAAAAATTCTTTCAGTGAAAGAAACATCTATCCTTTGTCTCAGACTGGGGTAACTTTCATGTCTGTAGGTCTTTCACAACCCAAAACGAAGCACAAACAAAATGGCTGACCCCACCTGCTCCTCCCTTTGTTTTAACTGCAGCATCACACTCTCACTCACCTTTAAGCTGCTAAAGCACCCCTCCGAACAAACGACTGCTGAGTAAAAACCGTAAAAGGTATCTGAAAAATTATTTTTATCTAAGCAACAGCTATATCTTGTCTTCAATTGGAGTAACTTTCATGGCTGTAGGTCATCTACAACCTGAATGGGAAGAGAAAGAAAAAGAAAAAACGGTTCATCACACCAGAGCTTCTAATTGAGCTAGCTGCAGCAGGACAGTCTCACCCAGCTTTCTGGTGCTTAAAATGTCCTCCGAACAAACGACTGCTGAGCAAAAACCGTATGAGTTATTCAAAAAATTTCTTCACCGTGAGCGTCAGCCATCCTTCGACTCCAACTATGCCAACTTTGGTGTATGTGTGTCATTCAGAAAAATATTTATGACGAGTTTAAAACACATACTGTCAATCGTTTTTCTCCCCACTGCTGCTCCAAAACCAATGAAAAACGGCTCTGATTTTGATCGACTTTAGGTCGGTCTGGAGGGTTTTTAAGGAAAAGTATTAATCCTACCGTAATTCCGAAGACATTGTGTGGGTCCAGAGATTTCAGTCTACAAACTGACCAAAAATGGTGACTCTAGCTATAAATATGTGGCCGTGAGGGCGAGTTTAAAATGTTTTTTGGTCTTAAAAAAACGGCTGCCTCACACTCTAAATTTTCAGTTGCTCCACTCTAGAAGGCTGGATTTTGCTAAAACTTTGTGGCGCTTGAGGTCTGATTATACAAAAACCGTAGCAGTTATCAACATACCGTCTTCAGTTTTAAATAGACGAAGGATTTATCTACAAACTGAGCTTTAAACTGTTTTTCTACATGAATGTATGCCGACACAGTGAAGTGCTGTTTTTTATGCTTTTTTTTCCTCTCCCCATTCATTTCCTATGGGATTTTTTTTGCGACGTTTTCGCTAATAATTCGCGAACCTTCGGACTAATGAGAAAGTTTTATACAAGCACGCATCGCACCATTGGTCCCGACGCGTGTGCCAACTTTGGACCCGATCCGACGAATGGTGCGTGACTAGTTACGCGCCGAAGTTTTTGGTGGCGAGGAGAACTATAAGCTATAATAAAAACTAGAAAATTTCTAAAGAAATTTTGAGGGGGGCCACCTACTGCCCGTCTGGGTAACTGGGCCAATACGGCCCTGGCAAGTGACGTTGGGGCTCCCCAGACCAACTGCTTACGCCTTTGAGGGCTGCTGAGGGAAGGAAAGAGGGCTAGGTCATGGGCAAAGAGAGCTGTGTGCCACTTGTGCTGAAATCTGGGAAATAGACGTGCACAGCATATGATGCACAAGGGTAATATGGGTTGTCCATATTGAACCGCAGTGGGTAAAGCGCAGTTGGCGGGCTCTGCCCGCCTGCTAGGAGCCCTTGCAGCGATGAAAAAAATCACCAATGGCGGGCTCCGCCCGCCTGCTAAGAGCCATTGCAGTGATGAAATCACCATTGGCGGGCTTCGCCCGCCTTCTAAGAGCCATTGCAGTGATGAAATCACCAATGGCGGGCTCCGCCCGCATGCTCAGAGCCATTGCAGTGATGAAATTACAAATGGCTATGAGCAATATGCCAGAATGTATGAGTGTGTATAAGGAAGAGGCTTTTATTCTGTAGAGTCCCTGTAGTGTTATTTTGAAAGTCTATCATGGATGTGCATCAAAAGATGGGTCATGCCCAGCAGTGATATAGAATCCATTTCCAAATGTTAAATCACTGGTTTTCCATGTTATTAGGTGAATAGCTGCTGTATTACAGAGTAAATGGGAGACTTTTATTGTGAAATTTGCTCTGGGGTGTGTTTTGAAAAGGTCACTAGAGTCTAATAAAAACAACCTGGAAGAGTTTGGGTCATAATGTTGAGCCATTTGCATCAATTATTGCATTAGTATAATCTAGAGGCTTTTATTTTGTAGGGTCCCTGGAGTCTTATTTTGAAAGTCCAACAGAGTTGTGTTTAGAGAAAATGTTCAGACCCAGCAATGATAGTTGATGACTTTCCAATCGTTAAATCACTCTTTTTTCCATGTTATTAGGGCAGTAGATGAAGATGAAATGGGAGGCTTTTATTTTGAAATTTGCCTTAGGGTGTGTTTTAAACAGTCTCCTAGAGTCTATTCTCTAAAATGGGGTTGTGTTTGGGTCATAATGTTGAGCCATATAGGGCAATAAATATATGTAAAAAATATAGAGGCTTTTATTTTGTAGGGTCCCTGGAGTCTTATTTTGAAAGTCTATCAGTGTTGAGTGGCAAGGGAAGTGTCATGGACAGCAGTCATATAGTATCCATTTCCCAATGTTAAATCAGTGCTTTCACCCTCCATTAGATTAATTAGCTGTTTAAAACAGCAGAGGTAAAATCTGTTTGAAGCACGGTTACCTTGACAACGCTTAACGAGCCTGTCAGTGACAGAGAGAAAAGCGCAGCACTATCGTTGCTTACTTCAGGCTTTTGAATGAGGAGGAAACAAGCTGTGAAAAACGATGCGACAAAAACGTAATGGTATTAGAAAAATTTAGTAAACAAACTCTAATCCTTATTAGATGGGTAACCTTCATTCATATCTTTACAACAAAAACAACGATATTGTGTCCCACTGTCTCTTTTTAAACTGCAGCAACCACACATCTGTCTCCTTTAAGCTGCCATAGCCTCCCTCCGAACAAACGACAGCTGATGTAAAAACAGGTAGTTAGAGGGTTATTTAAAGAAAATTATTTTTTACTAACTTAAGCATTTGTTCCAATGAATTTAAAAACTTAAAGCTGAAAATAAACTATGAAATAGAGAATAAAAAAAAAGACTATCCTTAGTTCTAACGACATAGCTGCACAACACATCTCAACTCACCTTAAGCTGCAACCCCCCTCGAACAAGAAGATAGAAACAACCATAAGAAACGAAAAAATATTTAAAAAATGCTTATAATACTATTAATCTTAGAGGTAACTTATCTTGTTAGGTCTTTCACAACCCAAAACGAAGCACAAACAAATATGGCTGATCCCACTGCTCCTCCCTTATTTTAAACACTCGCCACACTCTTCAACCTAGACTATAAGCACGACCCTCCAGAAAAAAACGACTGATGATCAAAATCTTTTTATAAATGGTATTAAAAATTCTTTAGTGAAATAACTTCTATCCTTTGTCTTAAACTATAATATAGTAAAAAAAACTTTCATGTCGTAGCTTTCTTAATTGAGTACTGAGGTAGCTCAACCAAAATTGGTTAAAATCCACCTGCTCCTGCCCTTGTTTAAAACTGCAACTTCACCTGCGTTAGCTCCATACATTATAGCAACTTTTGATTGTAGCTAAAATTTTATGACATAAAACATCTGAAGTAAACCGTAAAAGGTATCTAAAATATTTTTATCTAAAATAAAGCGATCTTGTCTTCAATTGGATAATCGTCTATGGTGTAAGTAATCAAACCTATGAAAGAAAGATATAAAAACTGTTGGTCAGTTTCTAAATTTATGAAAACTGTATTGTAAATTGTAACAGGTTTGAAGTTAAAAGTTTGGAAAAAAACACACACTATACACCTTTTCAGTCTCATAGCTAGTGACTTGCTGAACTTTATGCTGCTGTAAACCATAATGATATCTGAAAAACTTAATTATCTAAGCAACAGATTATATTTAACTCAAGATTATAGTAAATTGAGCTTAGAGGTCATCTACAACCTGAATGGGAAGAAGAAAATAAAAACGTTTCCTTCACACCTGAGGTTTCTAATTAGCTAGCTGCACGCACCTTCCGTTTCTTACCACCTCCCACACCCTTACAGTTTTAACTTAAAATGTTTTCCGAACAAGACTGCATCAAAAACCGTATGGTATTCAAAAATTTTTACCGACGCAAGGACATCTCATTCACCTATCTTTAACGCCCACACTATCTAGTTACACTAAACAATTAAAAATTTAGGGGTTAAAACCCATGCTGTAACTGAAATTTCCCCTGCTGTGCCGAAAACCAATAAAAGCTTGTTTCAACCTTGGGGCCATCTGGAGGTTTAAGGAAAAGTCATTCTAAACTGCCTGCTGAATTGAAATGATCTACTAGAGGTGTCCAGAGACGTATGTGTCAAATTACCAAATTTCTCGGGCTGCACCTGCTATATCCTTTCTGTACATCCCCAGCGCTCGCACCTCCAAACCACTGATGGCAGGGAAATAAAATTTTTTGCACGACCACCCAAGCCTTAGAAATGGCATAATCGGCCTCACCAGCTATCTCAGCTTGTCCTTTTCCACTTAGAAAGGCTGGTTATGGCCAAAATTTGGACGCTTGAGGTTGATTTATAAAACCGTACGAGTATTATTCATCATGCGGTTCGTTTTATGGAGAAGGATTTATCTACAAATGGAGTTAAACAGATTTATATAAAATGTTCCAACATGAGTGTTTTTATCGTTTTTTTCCTGTCCCATCATTCCTGGGAATTTTACGTTTCGGCTAATTAATTTGCAACCTTGGAGTCATGAAAAAATTTTTACAAGTCAAAGCATCCGACCCTGGTATATGAGTTGTGCCAATTAGGCCGATCTGACGAATGTGCTGAATATTACGCTTAATTTTGTGCCTGGTTTCAAGCAAAATTTTACATAAGTTCCATGAAATAAATACGCTGATAATAGTGATTAAGTAGTATGTCCATGCTTCAGGGGCCGTAAATATTAAAAAATGGATACTTTAAATGCAGTAAGATGATTTAATTTAATTGATCTCACTTAGGTACTAAAAAGGGTGGTAGGATGGATCATTGGACATCAGCATTTAGAAAAATGGGGTGGATGGGCCGGAAACATTTAATATTACAAGTCTATGAAGTTTAGCCAAAGGATTTCAGATGTCGACACAGCATGCCTTTAATAAATCCGCAATTCATGATAAAAATTTAAGAAAAGATAAAATTATGAAGGTTTATTAACATACAGGAACAAGAGATTTTGAAGGAAGCCCAGATTGGGGCCCTTAAGCCAGCTATTTATGATGGGAATCCCCTACAGTTGCAGAACAACACCACCCCGAAAACAGACGAGCCTCCCCCCCATAGTATATAAAATTTTAAAAACCTATGCTTGCTGGCACACTTGAAAACAGGTATTCAAACCCATATAACAAAAAATAGCTGATCCTATCTGCAAATTTGACTTTCTGCGCAAAGCACTTATTCTATTTATCCTACTAAAGATAAAAACACGAAAAACTAAACAAAATATTAACACAATCTATCTGCTCTATATTTCTGTTAGACATCACACCGAAGGAAAAACATTAAACAATAAACATTTCTCAGTAAACTATATTGATTTGCAGTGACAGAAGAAATCACCCCTACCCTCCCAAACCCCATCCGTCCCCACGCCTCTCCACACAACCCAACCTCCCAATCTCTCTCTCCACCCCCTCCGCCTCACTCCTCCCCCTTTCACCTTGCCTCCCTCCCAAACTTCCACAAACCGCCCCCCTCCGCTCCCTTCCAGTGGCCAGCACCACGGACTCCGCACATAACCTCAAAATCGAAGAAGGAGCAGAGAAAGAATCTAGAAAAGCATATAGACTTTGTGGACAACACTTTGTCTGGAAATATGGACTTTCCTCATTTGTAGGAAGCAGCTAAAAGAGGCTATAAGTTGTGTATCCCGTGACCAGGTGCCCCAATGCGGTCACACAACTGCACTTACTAAGCACCGACAGCTCGGAACGTACTGATAACCACGTATGAAGTTTCTAAACCAGCTCTTTTATGGTCTCTGGGCCCCCTTCTGGCCTGTTTACTACTGCTGAATGAGACAATAGGGAAGAGGAAGCCCTCTAAGGTCTCAGGTTCGACTCAGTAGACCAGGTTCAGCTAAGTCTGGCTAGGTCTACTCAGGTTCCGCTCCTCAGGTCTGGCTGAGTCCGCTCAGTATTAGATAATGTTAGCACTCAGTTCTGTCTGAAGTCCGGCTCAAGGTTATGGTCTAGGTTCCGCACTAGGATCGGGACTGAAGATGGTCTAGGTTCTACCTTTGAGGTATCGCAGGTCTGTCTGAAGTTCGACTCAGTTTCAGGCTAGGTTCCGCCTCAGGTTATAAAGTTCTGGTCAAAGTTTGAGTTCAGGATTTTCCGCATCTCAGGTTCTGGTCTGAAGTCCCGGTCTCAGGTTCTGGTCTCAGGTTCGTTCTCAGTAGTCTAAGTTCTGGTCACGGTTCTGGTCTCAGGTCCGTCTCAGGTTCTGGTCTCAGTTCTGGTCTCAGGTCAGTTAGGTTGCTCTAGTTCTGTATGGAAGTGTGGTCTAGTTCTGTTCAGGAATTTCATCTCAGGTTTGGTCGAAGGGTCGGTGCAGGTTCTGGTCTCAGGTTCGAAGTAGTTCTGGTCTGAAGGTGTGGTCTCAGGTTGTCTAAGTTTCTGGTCTGAAGATCGGTCTCAGTTCTGGTCTAGTTCAGGTCTCAGTCTGGTGAGTTTTGGTCCAGGTTTGGTGCGAGGTTCTGGTTAAGACCGTTCAGGTTTGTCTCAGGTTCTGGTCTAGGTTCGGGTCTGAATTCTAGTGCTTCAGGTTTGGTCTGAGTTCTGGTCTAGGTTCAGTCTGAAGGTTCTTTATGTCCCCTGCTGGTTCCATCCCAGCATCTGGGTCTATTTTCTAGTTGGTGTAAGTTTAGGCACCCAGGCTGGAAAGTTGCTCTGAGAAAGAACCTTTAACTCAGATTCTCCCTAGGTGCGCACAATGCAGGCCCAACCCGGAGGAGGGTTAAATGCAGAATAGTGATTTCATCTGAGACAGAAGAAGCCGTTATTCCGATTATTATATGCAACGAACCAGAGAGTAAAGTGTATTTGGAGGAGCGAGTACCAGAAGGAATCATAAGACCAGGAGAGAACGTTTATAACAAATGCTAAAAGGAGACCAGTTTTTCCGAAAAAAACAATAAACACTAAGGAGATGAGACTGAGAAATGGAAGAAGTGAAATGATGGAAAAAAGGGGGGGGGGGCCCCCAAAATTTTTTTTCAAAAAAAAAAAGGGGGGGGGTTTAAAAAAGGGGTAGAAAAAGGGGGAAAAATGGGGAATTTAAAAAAAAAAAAAAGGAAAAGGAAAAAAAAAAGGGTCCAAATGGGGGACACTGAAGGGGGGGGGGCGAAAAAACATTTTAAAATTTTAAAAAAGGTTTGAGGAAAAATTTGAAAAAATTTATAAAACGAAATTAAAAAGATAAAAGGGAATGGAAAAAAACCAAAGGGGGAAAAAAAGATTTTTTTCCCCCGGCTTTTTAAAATTTAAGCCTAAAAGGGGAATCCCCCCAACCCCCCCCCCCCCCCCCCCCCCCTTTTTTAAATCAAAACCTAGGGGCCCGTACGGGCTTTTTCAACATTTTATAAAATTTTTTTTTGAAAAACCTTTCGCCCCCCCCAAACTTTTTTTTTTTTTTTTTTTTTTTCCTTTCACTGAACCCCTTTAAACAAATTTAAATTTTTTCCCTAAAAATATTTTTTAATTTTTAGGAATAAAAAAAATTAAATTTCCCCCTTTTTTTCCCCCCTCCATCCTTTTTTTTTTTCTTTTTCCCCTTTTTTTTTTTTTCTTTTCCCCCTTTCCCTTTTTCCCCCCCCTTCCGCCCCCAGGGATTTTGGGGGGGAAAAAAATCCAAAAAATTTAAAAAGGAAAAAAAAAGGATTAACAACGTCCCCCCCCTGCTTGGGGACTTTTGTCCCCGGGGGACCTCTTCCCTTTTTGGGCCCGGACGGTCCAATTTTTTCCCCTCCCCCCCCCTTCTGCTCGGGTCCCCAAGCCCGCTTCTGCATGCGGGAGTCCGGGTCCAAAACCCGGGGGGCCCCGGGCCGGGGCCCTATTGGGCCTAAAGGGGGCTCGGGGGGAAAAGCCCTTCGGGGGTCTCGGGGCGGCCAGGTTCTGGTTCCAGGGTTTTGGGGTTTGGGAAAGGGGGGATCAGGGTTCGGGGGTGCCCCAGTCCTTTGTGTCTGAAATTGGTTTTTGGGTTTGGGGGGGGCCCGGTTCCGTTTTAGGTCGGTGGAACCCGGGAAAAAGGGGCGGTTTGGTTCCGTCTCAGGTTCTGGGGGTTCTGGGGGGGGGGTTTTTTCCGGGGGCCCCTTTTGGGTTCTGGGCTTTTTCGGTTTAGTTTTTGGTTTCAGGTTCCGCTCTCCTGGGAAATTCGGGGTTTTTTTATTTCCTCTCAGGTTGGGTTTAAGTGGCCTTTTTCAGGTTCCCCCTTCGGTCTGGTTGGTTTTGGGGTTTTTTGGGCTCAGGTTCCCTCTAGGGTTTTTTCTGGGTTCTGGTCTAGGTTCTGGTCTAGGTTCGCTCTCGGGTTTTGGTCTGAAGTTCGGGGTCTAGGTTCGGGTTTCTCGGGTTCCCGCTCTCAGGTTCTGGTTGAAGTTCTGGTTCAGGTTTGGTCTCAGGTTCCGTCTCAGGTTTGGTCTGAAGTCCCGGTTGGGGGTTTTTCTGGTCTCGGGCCCCGTCTCGGGGTTTGGTCTAAAGCCCCGGTCTCAGGTTCTGGTCTCAGGTTCTGGTCTGAAGTCCCGGTCTCAGGTTCTGGTCTCAGGTTCCGCTCTCAGGTTCTGGTCTGAAGTTCTGGTCTCAGGTTCTGGTCTCAGGTTCTGGTCTGAAGTCCCGGTCTCAGGTTCTGGTCTCAGGTTCTGGTCTCAGGTTCTGGTCTGAAGTTCTGGTCTCAGGTTCTGGTCTCAGGTTCTGGTCTGAGGTTCTGGTCTGAGGTTCTTTATGGTCCGCCCCTGCTGGGTTCCATCCCAGCAGAATCTGGGTCTGGCTTCTCTATGTTGTGTATTTAGGCCCTCGCAGCAGTGCCGTCGCTGCTTGTGCTCTGAGAAAGAACACTTTAACCTCAGATTGCTCCCAGGGTGCCGCACAATGGCAGCCCAACCCAGGGGGAGGGGTTAAATGCAGAGTGAATTTCTCCAATCTGAGATCAGAAAGTTGAATTATTATTATAAGCAACAGAACCAGAAGCTAACAGTGTTTTTGGAGGAAGCTGGAGTACCCAGAGAGGAAGTCCACATGACCAGGGAGAGGAATCGCTTTATAACAAACTTCGCCTTCAAGGAGATCCAGTTTTTCCTCAGTAAACAACAACAATAAACACTGAAAGATGAGCTGCAGAACTGAAACAAATAGGGGAATCGATTGTTGAAATAATTGATTAACTGCAGCTAGATCAGCCAATCAGAGCAGCAGCTGTCATTTAAGACCAGAAACATTTTTGTCTGTCAATAAGCTCCAAGTTTCAGCTCCAGCTGGTTAAAGAACTTTTATAACATCTCATTTATTGGAAAAACAACAGACAGATTAATCAGTGCATCTATGCTTCTTTTTCTATGTCTGCTTCTGTCTCCTTGAACCCCAGTGGGCCTCAGCAGATGGCCGCTCACACTGAGCCTGGTTCTGCTGGAGGTTTCTTCCTGTTCAAAGGGAGTTTTTCCTCTCCACTGTCGCTACAAGCATGCTTAGTGTGAGGGATTGCTGAAGAGTCAATGAGTCGATGCAATCAGCTGGTTTTCCTTAGATAGAAAACTTTGAATCAATCTGACTGGATGATCTGGTGAACTGGAAAGTGACCTGAGATGACATGATGTGAATTGGAGCTATAGAAATAGACTGAATAGAATAAATGAACAGTTTGTTGCGGCGCTATTCTGTTGCACAGATGAGCGTCTGTGATGCTCGGTGACCCTGCAGAGGAGGTAAGTGGAAGACAAAGGGTGACCTGCACTGCCAGTGTCCTCCTCTGTCTGGGGGAGACAGAGGAGGCTCCCAGCACTCTATGTGGGGTCAAAGGTCAGTGGGTCTTTGATTTGGAAGTAACCAGTGAGTAGACTGAGTCTGACTTCAGCCCCGATCCACTTCCTGTTTCTGCCATTCTGTAAAAGGGTTCTAGTAGAAGCGGCTTCCATTACTGGAACCGGAGCAGGAATCTGGTCTACAGTCAACAGCAGCTTTTCTCTCAGCAGGAACCTTCTCCGGTTACTGTTTCCCTTTCAGGTTCGGCTCTTTGTCTGAGTGTGCAGGACGGCTGTGGGTTTACGTCACACAGCCTCACAGGTGTGTGTGTGTCCAGGTGAGCAGAGCTGGAGGCCTTCAGCAGCGCCAGCCTCCGGAAACGTGTGGCAAACAGGACAATGGCTGGTTTAAGCCTGGAGCTGGCAGCGCCAGAGACAGACTGGGGAGGAAGAAGAAAGGAGGGGGGGGGGGGGGGGGGGGGGGGGGGCAATATGAAAGGAGCTGAGTCGGGTTTCTCCATCCTGTTGACAAGAGCTTTGCTGGATTAAAACAGGAGGTGGAGATGAAAAGGAGGAGGGTGGGGGCAGGAACTGGAGCAGGTCTCAATGAAAACAGTGGAAAGGCTGAAGAACTGACCAATCAGAGGACGGCTTCAGATAGAGGGGCCGACCAATCAGAGGACGGCTTCAGATAGAGCGGCCGACCAATCAGAGGACGGCTTTAGATAGAGGGGCCGACCAATCAGAGGACGGCTTCAGATAGAGCGGCCGACCAATCAGAGGACGGCTTTAGATAGAGGGGCCGACCAATCAGAGGACGGCTTCAGATAGAGGGGCCGACCAATCAGAGGACGGCTTCAGATAGAGCGGCCGACCAATCAGAGGACGGCTTTAGATAGAGGGGCCGACCAATCAGAGGACGGCTTCAGATAGAGCGGCCGACCAATCAGAGGACGGCTTCAGATACAGCGGCCGACCAATCAGAGGACGGCTTCAGATAGAGCGGCTGACCAATCAGAGGACGGCTTCAGACAGAGCGGCCGACCAATCAGAGGACAGCTTCAGATAGAGGGGCCGACCAATCAGAGGACGGCTTTAAGTTAGATTAAATGTCAGGAAAAATTAATGTTTTTCTATAAGGTCATCTTTTGGGCTCCAGTGGCCTTTATTTAGTTATTTTTGAAGGGATGGAGACAGGAAGAGGAGGAGAGGCATTCAGCAAAGGTCAGCAGGGCCTGGAAACCAACCTGCATCAGCCGGTAAATGACTCAGTGATCCGTTTCCAGAGAACTCAGTGATCCGTTTCCAGAGGACTCAGTGATCCGTTTCCAGAGAACTCAGTGATCCGTTTCCCGGAGGACTCAGTGATCCGTTTCCAGAGGACTCAGTGATCCGTTTCCAGAGTACTCAGTGATCCGTTTCCAGAGGACTCAGTGATCCGTTTCCCGGAGGACTCAGTGATCCGTTTCCAGAGGACTCAGTGATCCGTTTCCAGAGGACTCAGTGATCCGTTTCCAGAGGACTCAGTGATCCGTTTCCAGGAGGACTCAGAGATCCGTTTCCAGAGGACTCAGTGATCCGTTTCCAGAGGACTCAGTGATCCGTTTCCAGAGGACTCAGTGATCCGTTTCCAGAGGACTCAGTGATCCGTTTCCAGAGGACTCAGTGATCCGTTTCCAGGAGGACTCAGAGATCCGTTTCCAGAGGACTTAGTGATCCGTTTCCCGGAAGACTCAGTGATCCGTTTCCAGAGGACTCAGTGATCCGTTTCCAGGGGACTCAGTGATCCGTTTCCAGAGGACTCAGTGATCCGTTTCCAGAGGACTCAGTGATCCGTTTCCAGAGGACTCAGTGATCCGTTTCCAGAGGACTCAGTGATCCGTTTCCAGGGGACTCAGTGATCCGTTTCCAGAGGACTCAGTGATCCGTTTCCAGAGGACTCAGTGATCCGTTTCCAGAGGACTCAGTGATCCGTTTCCCGGAGGACTCAGTGATCCGTTTCCCGGAGGACTCAGTGATCCGTTTCCAGAGGACTCAGTGATCCGTTTCCAGGGGACTCAGTGATCCGTTTCCAGGAGGACTCAGTGATCCGTTTCCAGGAGGACTCAGAGATCCGTTTCCAGGAGGACTCAGTGATCCGTTTCCAGAGGACTAAGGGTGAAGACACAAACACAGTTGTGAAGTTCTTATTCACAGTAGATGCTAGTATTTAGTGGGGCCCATACTTTTAGTTCAACTCTCTGAAAATCACCAGAATCTAGAAAATAATGTATTTTGTGTGAAAATGTTCCACATAACTACAGATCACTTATTTTTATTCAGAAACATTTACTGCGCTTTGAAAAATTCCACATTTTGCCAGTTTCATTTAAATGGTCTGAAAGCCTCCAACCTTTAGCTGCAGCGCAGAGCCTTTCAATCGAACCCTGACTGGGTTGCCTGTTCAAATTATTGCAAAATCTCACTCCAAGGTTTGATGAAAAGTTGTCAGCCTGTGAAAAGTAAAAATCAGAGATTAAACAGTCGGACTCAACCTGTGTGAGCAGCAGTTGAACCATTGTAACACACTGGTAGCCTGGAGACACAGTAGTGATCACACGTGTTCGTAGTTACATGGCAGACGATCGTTGCACAGATTATCTGATTGGCCACATGCATGTTCCTGCGGTTTCCTCTCAGTGCAGACTTTCCGTTAGCAGCTACAGCAGACCCCCCCTCAGGGCCCCTGGTCTCCCTGAGCAGCTGCTGGGAGTCAGAATGGCAGCGTCCTGCTTTCTTTGGACAGGTTGCAGCAGACATGTGAACCCCTAGCTTCCCGCAGGCGGCCTGTTAACATTTAACCGCCAGCGTCAGCCGGCCGCCACAGAGGCTAGCTCACATCAAACCGCTGTGATTGCTGATTAGCAGGCGGCACCAATCAGCCATGTTTACAGGCAGCACATCCCTTCATCTGATCGAACCATAGCAATAATCTAAAGAAGACGCTTGCATGGGCTCAGAATACGGCTGCAGGGTTTTCCTAAACATCTAAATAAATGATTTTTATCAAAAAAAATTCTCTTTTGCTTTTTAGTTTAAATATTCCTATTTATAAACAGATTTATAGACAGCATCTGATTAAAGAAACTGAGCAGCGGTCTCTCTTGATTCAAACATCTCTGTTGGGGTTCCTGCTCACAAACAGAGTCCAGTACTGGATGGTGGTGCGCGTTTCAGCTCCCAGTACTGGATGGTGGTGAGCATTTCAGCTCCCAGTACTGGATGGTGGTGAGCATTTCAGCTCCCAGTACTGGATGGTGGTGAGCGTTTCAGCTCCCAGTACTGGATGGTGGTGAGCGTTTCAGCTCCCAGTACTGGATGGTGGTGAGCGTTTCAGCTCCCAGTACTGGATGGTGGTGAGCGTTTCAGCTCCCAGTACTGGATGGTGGTGAGCGTTTCAGCTCCCAGTACTGGATGGTGGTGAGCGTTTCAGCTCCCAGTACTGGATGGTGGTGAGCGTTTCAGCTCCCAGTACTGGATGGTGGTGAGCGTTTCAGCTCCCAGGACTGGATGGTGGTGAGCGTTTCAGCTCCCAGTACTGGATGGTGGTGAGCGTTTCAGCTCCCAGTACTGGATGGTGGTGAGCGTTTCAGCTCCCAGGACTGGATGGTGGTGAGCGTTTCAGCTCCCAGTACTGGATGGTGGTGAGCGTTTCAGCTCCCAGTACTGGATGGTGGTGAGCGTTTCAGCTCCCAGTACTGGATGGTGGTGAGCGTTTCAGCTCCCAGTACTGGATGGTGGTGAGCGTTTCAGCTCCCAGGACTGGATGGTGGTGAGCGTTTCAGCTCCCAGGACTGGATGGTGGTGAGCGTTTCAGCTCCCAGGACTGGATGGTGGTGAGCGTTTCAGCTCCCAGTACTGGATGGTGGTGAGCGTTTCAGCTCCCAGTACTGGATGGTGGTGAGCGTTTCAGCTCCCAGGACTGGATGGTGGTGAGCGTTTCAGCTCCCAGTACTGGATGGTGGTGAGCGTTTCAGCTCCCAGTACTGGATGGTGGTGAGCGTTTCAGCTCCCAGTACTGGATGGTGGTGAGCGTTTCAGCTCCCAGTACTGGATGGTGGTGAGCGTTTCAGCTCCCAGTACTGGATGGTGGTGAGCGTTTCAGCTCCCAGTACTGGATGGTGGTGAGCGTTTCAGCTCCCAGTACTGGATGGTGGTGAGCGTTTCAGCTCCCAGTACTGGATGGTGGTGAGCGTTTCAGCTCCCAGGACTGGATGGTGGTGAGCGTTTCAGCTCCCAGTACTGGATGGTGGTGAGCGTTTCAGCTCCCAGTACTGGATGGTGGTGAGCGTTTCAGCTCCCAGGACTGGATGGTGGTGAGCGTTTCAGCTCCCAGTACTGGATGGTGGTGAGCGTTTCAGCTCCCAGTACTGGATGGTGGTGAGCGTTTCAGCTCCCAGGACTGGATGGTGGTGAGCGTTTCAGCTCCCAGTACTGGATGGTGGTGAGCGTTTCAGCTCCCAGTACTGGATGGTGGTGAGCGTTTCAGCTCCCAGGACTGGATGGTGGTGAGCGTTTCAGCTCCCAGTACTGGATGGTGGTGAGCGTTTCAGCTCCCAGTACTGGATGGTGGTGAGCGTTTCAGCTCCCAGGACTGGATGGTGGTGAGCGTTTCAGCTCCCAGTACTGGATGGTGGTGAGCGTTTCAGCTCCCAGTACTGGATGGTGGTGAGCGTTTCAGCTCCCAGTACTGGATGGTGGTGAGCGTTTCAGCTCCCAGTACTGGATGGTGGTGAGCGTTTCAGCTCCCAGTACTGGATGGTGGTGAGCGTTTCAGCTCCCAGTACTGGATGGTGGTGAGCGTTTCAGCTCCCAGGACTGGATGGTGGTGAGCGTTTCAGCTCCCAGTACTGGATGGTGGTGAGCGTTTCAGCTCCCAGTACTGGATGGTGGTGAGCGTTTCAGCTCCCAGTACTGGATGGTGGTGCGCGTTTCTGTGATGGAGGATGGAGCAGCTCTCACCTCTGCATGAAACAACCACAGAGGAAGAGTTGTGCTTCGCCTGTATGATAGAAAACAATAAACATGGTTGATTCTCGCTGTTCGGAGCGTCTGGAACGGGTCGGCTTCAGGAAGTTACAGTTTTTTATTTTTTTTAATGCAGTTCCTTAAAGTTTAATTAAAATGGACTGTGAGGCGGTTAAAGGAAATCAGAGAGCTGGTAGAAAACTCCCCATCTGAGCTGATTCAGTTAAAGCTACTCAAAATGAAAATATTCATTAAAGTCAGACATTGAATCATATAAACGCTCAATAAATGTTCCCATTGGATCATTGCTACGTTTCCTGCTGAAGCCTGATCCCCACATCACAGTGGAAAACTTCACTTTCTGTTTTTAGGGGCTGCTGGAGGTGAGGAAGGTAAAGAGCCTGGGAGATCCAGAGCTTATTAGAGGAAGAGAGAAACAGGCAGAGCAGAGAGGCCAGAGAGAAGAACCAGTGAGCCTGGAGGAGCCGACAGTTTCTCTGCTTGCTGTTCAATCATAGAGCTGAAACTATTGATCAGATTAATCGGTTAGTTAAACATAATGGTCGTTTAGTTTAGAAATGGATTAATCGTTAACTGCAGTATAGAGACTCTAAAACACGCTAAAGCTGACAGATCCACCCACTATAGAAGAATTATGAAAAACTGCTGAAACATTTTTCATTTCAGATAAAGCAAACTATTTCATCTGTCAATCTGCTCTATCCAGAATTCCTTATGTGGAAAAGTTTAACTTTCAACTGGTTTCATTTTATAAAAAGTCTTCTTTCAGGAACTTTTGGTGAAATAATTGACAGATTAATTGGTTTGCTGTATAATGGTTAGTTCCCGCCCTGAATCGGATCTTTGAACGATTTCTGGCTCCAGGTCAGGTGATCCTCCAAACCTCCTCCTGTCGTTTTTCTTTGTCTTGTCGTCAGACTGAAAGCTTTGCTTCCTGTGAGGCTCCTTCTGCCAAATGTTGTCCCTCCGCTCCGTCTCTCAGGAATGTCTCACCTGGATGTGACGTCTCACCTCTCTCTCTCCAGATGGGTTTGTTTGCTGCTGACAAATCTAAATGTTGTTTTACTTCTACAAACTTCAGCAGCTGTGTTAGCCTGAGCTAATCAGGTTAGCCCTGTTTAAGGGGGGCTCACCAACATGGTGCCCACTGCCCACCACCACCATACTGGACCAGAACCTCAGACCTCCGTCACCCAGTCCACCACCACCATCCTGGACCAGAACCTCAGACCTCCGTCATCCAGTCCACCACCACCATCCTGGACCAGAACCTCAGACCTCCGTCACCCAGTCCACCACCACCATCCTGGACCAGAACCTCAGACCTCCGTCACCCAGTCCACCACCACCATACTGGACCAAAACCTCAGACCTCCGTCACCCAGTCCACCACCACCATACTGGACCAGAACCTCAGACCTCCGTCACCCAGTCCACCACCACCATCCTGGACCAGAACCTCAGACCTCCGTCACCCAGTCCACCACCACCATCCTGGACCAGAACCTCAGACCTCCGTCACCCAGTCCACCACCACCATACTGGACCAGAACCTCAGACCTCCGTCACCCAGTCCACCACCACCATCCTGGACCAGAACCTCAGACCTCCGTCACCCAGTCCACCACCACCATACTGGACCAGAACCTCAGACCTCCGTCATCCAGTCCACCACCACCATCCTGGACCAGAACCTCAGACCTCCGTCACCCAGTCCACCACCACCATCCTGGACCAGAACCTCAGACCTCCGTCACCCAGTCCACCACCACCATCCTGGACCAGAACCTCAGACCTCCGTCACCCAGTCCACCACCACCATACTGGACCAGAACCTCAGACCTCCGTCACCCAGTCCACCACCACCATACTGGACCAGAACCTCAGACCTCCGTCACCCAGTCCACCACCACCATCCTGGACCAGAACCTCAGACCTCCGTCACCCAGTCCACCACCACCATCCTGGACCAGAACCTCAGACCTCCGTCACCCAGTCCACCACCACCATACTGGACCAGAACCTCAGACCTCCGTCACCCAGTCCACCACCACCATCCTGGACTAGAACCTCAGACCTCCATCACCCAGTCCACCACCACCATACTGGACCAGCACCTCAGACCTCCGTCACCCAGTCCACCACCACCATCCTGGACCAGAACCTCAGACCTCCGTCACCCAGTCCACCACCACCATACTGGACCAGCACCTCAGACCTCCGTCACCCAGTCCACCACCACCATACTGGACCAGCACCTCAGACCTCCGTCACCCAGTCCACCACCACCATCCTGGACCAGAACCTCAGACCTCCGTCACCCAGTCCACCACCACCATACTGGACCAGAACCTCAGACCTCCGTCACCCAGTCCACCACCACCATCCTGGACCAGAACCTCAGACCTCTGTCATCCAGTCCACCACCACCATCCTGGACCAGAACCTCAGACCTCCGTCACCCAGTCCACCACCACCATCCTGGACCAGAACCTCAGACCTCTGTCATCCAGTCCACCACCACCATACTGGACCAGAACCTCAGACCTCCGTCACCCAGTCCACCACCACCATCCTGGACCAGAACCTCAGACCTCCGTCACCCAGTCCACCACCACCATCCTGGACCAGCACCTCAGACCTCTGTCATCCAGTCCACCACCACCATCCTGGACCAGAACCTCAGACCTCCGTCACCCAGTCCACCACCACCATACTGGACCAGAACCTCAGACCTCCGTCACCCAGTCCACCACCACCATCCTGGACCAGAACCTCAGACCTCCGTCACCCAGTCCACCACCACCATCCTGGACCAGAACCTCAGACCTCCGTCACCCAGTCCACCACCACCATCCTGGACCAGAACCTCAGACCTCCGTCACCCAGTCCACCACCACCATCCTGGACCAGAACCTCAGACCTCCGTCACCCAGTCCACCACCACCATCCTGGACCAGAACCTCAGACCTCCGTCACCCAGTCCACCACCACCATACTGGACCAGAACCTCAGACCTCCGTCACCCAGTCCACCACCACCATACTGGACCAGAACCTCAGACCTCCGTCACCCAGTCCACCACCACCATACTGGACCAGAACCTCAGACCTCCGTCACCCAGTCCACCACCACCATCCTGGACCAGAACCTCAGACCTCCGTCACCCAGTCCACCACCACCATACTGGACCAGAACCTCAGACCTCCGTCACCCAGTCCACCACCACCATACTGGACCAGAACCTCAGACCTCCGTCACCCAGTCCACCACCACCATACTGGACCAGAACCTCAGACCTCCGTCACCCAGTCCACCACCACCATCCTGGACCAGAACCTCAGACCTCCGTCACCCAGTCCACCACCACCATACTGGACCAGAACCTCAGACCTCCGTCACCCAGTCCACCACCACCATCCTGGACCAGAACCTCAGACCTCCGTCACCCAGTCCACCACCACCATACTGGACCAGAACCTCAGACCTCAGTCACCCTGTCCACCACCACCATACTGGACCAGAACCTCAGACCTCCATCACCCAGTCCCCCACCACCATACTGGACCAGAACCTCAGACCTCCGTCACCCAGTCCACCACCACCATACTGGACCAGAACCTCAGACCTCCGTCACCCAGTCCACCACCACCATACTGGACCAGAACCTCAGACCTCCGTCACCCAGTCCACCACCACCATACTGGACCAGAACCTCAGACCTCCAGTCACCCAGTCCACCACCACCATACTGGACCAGAACCTCAGACCTCCGTCACCCAGTCCACCACCACCATCCTGGACCAGAACCTCAGACCTCCGTCACCCAGTCCACCACCACCATACTGGACCAGAACCTCAGACCTCCGTCACCCAGTCCACCACCACCATACTGGACCAGAACCTCAGACCTCCGTCACCCAGTCCACCACCACCATCCTGGACCAGAACCTCAGACCTCCGTCACCCAGTCCACCACCACCATACTGGACCAGAACCTCAGACCTCCGTCACCCAGTCCACCACCACCATACTGGACCAGAACCTCAGACCTCCGTCACCCAGTCCACCACCACCATACTGGACCAGAACCTCAGACCTCCGTCACCCAGTCCACCACCACCATACTGGACCAGAACCTCAGACCTCCGTCACCCAGTCCACCACCACCATCCTGGACCAGAACCTCAGACCTCCGTCACCCAGTCCACCACCACCATACTGGACCAGAACCTCAGACCTCCGTCACCCAGTCCACCACCACCATACTGGACCAGAACCTCAGACCTCCGTCACCCAGTCCACCACCACCATCCTGGACCAGAACCTCAGACCTCCGTCACCCAGTCCACCACCACCATCCTGGACCAGAACCTCAGACCTCCGTCACCCAGTCCACCACCACCATCCTGGACCAGAACCTCAGACCTCCGTCACCCAGTCCACCACCACCATCCTGGACCAGAACCTCAGACCTCCGTCACCCAGTCCACCACCACCATCCTGGACCAGAACCTCAGACCTCCGTCACCCAGTCCACCACCACCATCCTGGACCAGAACCTCAGACCTCCGTCACCCAGTCCACCACCACCATCCTGGACCAGAACCTCAGACCTCCGTCACCCAGTCCACCACCACCATCCTGGACCAGAACCTCAGACCTCCGTCACCCAGTCCACCACCACCATCCTGGACCAGAACCTCAGACCTCCGTCACCCAGTCCACCACCACCATCCTGGACCAGAACCTCAGACCTCCGTCACCCAGTCCACCACCACCATCCTGGACCAGAACCTCAGACCTCCGTCACCCAGTCCACCACCACCATCCTGGACCAGAACCTCAGACCTCCGTCACCCAGTCCACCACCACCATCCTGGACCAGAACCTCAGACCTCCGTCACCCAGTCCACCACCACCATCCTGGACCAGAACCTCAGACCTCCGTCACCCAGTCCACCACCACCATCCTGGACCAGAACCTCAGACCTCCGTCACCCAGTCCACCACCACCATCCTGGACCAGAACCTCAGACCTCCGTCACCCAGTCCACCACCACCATCCTGGACCAGAACCTCAGACCTCCGTCACCCAGTCCACCACCACCATCCTGGACCAGAACCTCAGACCTCCGTCACCCAGTCCACCACCACCATCCTGGACCAGAACCTCAGACCTCCGTCACCCAGTCCACCACCACCATCCTGGACCAGAACCTCAGACCTCCGTCACCCAGTCCACCACCACCATCCTGGACCAGAACCTCAGACCTCCGTCACCCAGTCCACCACCACCATCCTGGACCAGAACCTCAGACCTCCGTCACCCAGTTCCCCCCACCCATTCTGGACAGAACCTCGAAACCCCGTACCAAATCCTCCCCCACCATCTGGGGCCAGGGAAAACCCCAGACCCCCGTTCACCCAGTTTACACACCACCATACTGGACCAGAACCTCGACCCTCCGTCACCCAAGTCCCACACCACATACTGGCCAGAACCTCAGACCTTCCGTCACCAGTCCACCCTACCCTCCCGGCCAGAACTCAGACCCCCCGTCACCCAGTTCCGCACCACCATCTGGACCAGAACCTAGGGCCTCCGTCACCCAGTCCCCCCCACCCTCCCGGACCAGAACCTAGGGCCTCCCTCACCCAGTCCCCAAACCCCATCCCGGACCCGAACCCCCGACCTCCCTACCAGTCCACCCCCCACCATACTGGACCCGAATCAGCCCCCGTCACCCAGTCCACACCCCATTCTGGACCAGAACTCGACTCCGTCACCCAGTCCTCCAAAATTTGGACCAAACTAGAAAACTTCCGTTTTTTACCCAAAGGGTTTCCTTTTTTTTTAAAACTTTTTGCTGGACAGGGAAACCTTTTTTCCAAAGGGGCTTTTTTTCCGTCACCCCAGGGTTTTTCCTTTCCAAAAAAAACCCTTTTTGGGAAAAAGAACCACAGGGGCTGCCCCCTCCCCCCACCCCAACCTTTGAAAACCCGGGGAACCCCCCTTTGTTTTCAAAGGTTTAAAACTCCCCCCCTACCCGACCTCAGACCCGGCCCCAGGCCCCACCACCCCCTGGACCCAACAAAAAACCCGGCCCCGTTTTTCCCCGTAAAAAATTTTTGGAAGAAACAGAACCTCAAGTCCCCCGTAAAACCCCCATTTTTGAACAGAATTTTTTTTTTAAAATTTGTACCCCGTCAACTTTATACGGACAAAAATTTTATGGGTTCCACGTCCAAACCCCCATTTTTCTGGAAAAGAAAAACCCCAGCAAAAAACCCTTTGGTTTTTTTTAAACCCAAAATAAACAACTGCCCCAGAACCTCGGCCCCCCGTTCTTTTTTTCCCTCCCCGAGATTTTCCTCATATCGCTAGCAAAATGTGTTTCTTGGGGCTTTTTCGATCTTTTTGCTGTATTCAGAGCAGTGAAGTCTGGATCCTTCTTGAATGAATCAGTTTGGCCAATGATCAGGTTCTGATTCTGTATATAAAGACGATGGTTTTGAAATCCGTTTTCTCTAATCGTTGAGTTCAGATATGTTGCTGCGATGAGCGTAGCGTCAGCCTGCATGTTGTTCTCTGTCTGAACGAAGAAGAGGAACACCTGCTGTGGAAAAGCTGTAGACTGACAGCAGGAACATGCCCCCCTCCCCCCACCCAGAGGGTGCATTCAGTCATATATCCAGTGGAATGTGTGGCGGCTGCTGCTGGTTGTCATGAAGGTTTATTTTAACTCCCACACATAGCCAGACCATGCAGTCACACCATGGCTCCTGCAGGACTCCCATCCACACTGGCACTGCGACCCATAGCAGAAACGGCCGGCCTCTGTTTTCATCTCATTTGTAAAAATATCAGTGAATGAAGGATGCATGAAGGCCATGCTATACTGTCCTTCCCCTCTGCCTAAACCCTGATCTCTACTAATTTTAGAATCTTTGATGATTATTTGTAGATTTTATTACTTTGTGATTCTGGGCCGTGAACAGGTAGTGTTGGTCAGTTTATGCAGGCAGAATGAGGTCAACTCATCCACTGGATCTCCTGCAGCTGCTCTTCTTATCCTGAGGTTTCTTATCTTATCCTGAGGAAGAGATAAGAACTTTCCCAGCAGTGAAGAGCACTAATTAGGTTTACTTTATTAAGCAGCTGAATGAATGAATGGACAGCTGCTCCGTTAGTCAGCGATGCCTCTGCTGTTTCCTCCTGCTCTCTGTAATCCGTCTCCTGCTTTGTCCCTGCAGGCCTGGCTGCGGCAGTGGGCCAGGAACCGGACCAAGCCCATGGCTGTGCCTACGGCAGCTGTTATCCAGCCACCGGAGACTTGTTGGTGGGAAGGGAAAAAAACCTGAAGGCCTCGTCTACATGTGGCATGAGAAGGAAGGAGCCGTACTGCATAGTCAGTCACCTGCAGGTGAGGTTTCCTACATCTTTGTTTGGCTGAACTGGTTCTCTTCGTGCCACGTCATTTGATGTGATTCTGTCCTGCCACAGGATGAGAAGAAATGTTTTGAGTGTGACTCCAGACGGCCATATGACCCCGTCTACAACACCATTAATCACCGGATAGAAAACGTCATCACTACATTCAAGCCACACCGCAAAGAGTCCTGGTGGCAGTCTGAGAACGGTCAGTGCTTAACTTCTCCTTTACCTGACGGTGTTCTGTCAGACCAGCATACCCCGTCAGACCAGCATACCCCGTCAGACCAGCATACCCACAGTCAGACCAGCATACCCCATCAGACCAGCATACCCCATCAGACCAGCATACCCCATCAGACCGGCATACCCACAGTCAGATCAGCATACCCGTCAGACCAGCATACCCACAGTCAGACCACAACCCAGTCTCATGGGAAAATGTACCCCCACTACGTTGGTCCACACTGCAAAACGTAGTGGAGGTACATTAATGGCCATTTTTTTGTGGTACTGTTACGTTTCTTCTGCCTATACGCTTTCTATTGTTTTATGTCCTAGTCACGTGACTTTCAAGATTCCAGCTGGGAGAAGAAAAAAAATAAATATATGGCCGACATTCGCTCATTTTTTGTGGAAAGATTAATGACTTGAGTTTGTTTTTGCATTAAAATGAGTTTTGATTATATTTCTAGTGAGAAATGTATAGTTTGTTGCCAGAATATTTACTCAGGGAATGTACATATTCACTTGCTTGTTCGTTTCTTGCAAAGATTTTTCAAGATAATGTGAAACTGTAACATTTTGGTATAAACATGGCTGAGATTTCTCTAACTTTTAGTGGGAAAATCAATAATTTCAATCAGTTTCTGCATTTAAATGGGTTTTGATTACATTTATAGCGAGAAGTGTAGGGTTTATTTACATAATATTTACTTAGTGAACATACATAATCACCCGCTTGCTAGTTTTTGCTACGTTTTTCGGATCTCGTCAGGATTATGTGAAATTGCAACGTTTTGGCTGCTACCCATCGCCTAGCATTTAGCTGCCACCCCCGATTCAACATTGAATTCTTTGTGATTTAACTCCATCTGACGGATCAAACCCTCGCCACTGCGGCGTTGCGTCTGAGGTTGATTTTCAGATCAATGCATTACGTCGTGGCATACGGGAGAAACTAATTAAACTAGTTAAAAAACGGATCATGGGTTAAGATCGGATGTGTTTTATTTGGAAATCTACCGGATCCTTTGTGCATTTCACTTCCTGTTTGGTGCGATCTCATTGATGGGTTTTGACTAGATTTTGACCAAAGAGGAACTAAAAAAAACAAAACAATTTAAATACACAACCAGCATATCTGGAATCAGTGACAGAGAGCGACTGGGACCAAAAGTTTATTAATTTCTCCCCACTGATTTCCATTCAAAATGTTTTCGATCCCACCGGGCTCTAGGGAAGGGGCGGGCATACCGCCACCTACTGTTCATGAGTGTGTAGCAACATTGTTTTACATCTATTAAATTCTATTTTTTTATTTTGTATTCTGAAGATAAATAAATAATGCTTTCCTTAATCTATAAATATCTTTTATATTTCCTTTATTTCCCAATAATTCTTTAAGACTCCATTCTTGGCCTGTCCTCTTTTCAATTTCTTCCTTTCAGGTTCATATGTTTTGCAGTTCATCAATACATCTACATTTTCTATCTCTCCACATCCTTCACATTTATCATTATTTTTCCTCCCTATTAAGTATAAATTGTCATTTAAATAAGTATGACCTACTCTTAATCTGATCATTATTATTTCTTCCCTTCGGTTTCTCTCATTAATATTTCTATTTAATACTGACTTTTGTACTTTATATAACCTTCTTCCTTTTTATCTTCATTCCACCTTTTTTTTTGCCATTTTTCAATTTCTTTCCTCTTAATAAATGATTTTCCTTCCCCTTTCCCTAAAGGAATTGTAATTGTTATTTGTCTACTTTTCATTCCAGCTAACTTTCCATTAATTAGCTTGAAAACAGCACTTTGTAGGCACCCAGTTTCTCTAACAATGGCCCTTTTTGGGTTACCCTCCATGCATTGGGTGTCAGTTCAGTGGCAGTTCCAGAACATTTTCTTAGGGTTGACCAGGCAGCACAATAATGTGCATGTGGCCAAAAAGTAATAGGGATCAAATTCGGTTCAGAATCAAGCTATTGGGATCAGGCATCAGGTTCAATTTGCATATTTTCTTAGCCAAAACAAGGATTTGTTGGGCTACTGTAATTTTGAATTGAAAAACGTCCTGAATGGGAAGTCTTCAAACTTGAAAAACAAAGTCCAAAGTTTTTTTGTTTTTTTTTTTTGGAATGATTATGACCTGGATGGCTAAGAATCTTCACCAGCTTATCAGGGAAATGAATGCCCACAATGTCTATATTCTCCAAAAGAGAATAACAGAACAGACCTTCATGAGGCCCTTGTTAAAGCTATGCATATATTTATGCATCTATGCTCATCAAATAACTTTCTGGTTCGACGCAACATTTACATTAAATGGGTTGAGAGGTTGTTCTTTACCAGTAAATACATAAAAGATTCCCAGATGACTGCCGATACAAACTCTCCCCTATAAAACCTGAAACTAATTCTTATAAGAGAGTAAAATCTGTATTAGTCTTCATTAAATGTAGCATATTGTTGTAAATAATCGATTGCTTTATTTTTGGTGTCAGCTTTTGGTCAATATGCTAACCTTAAAAGGTCAAAGTGGGAAAATGTAGTAGTAGTAGACAAATTAGCAATTAGAGGAGGCAATAACAATTACAATTCCTTTAGGGAAAGGAAAATCATTTATTAAGAGGAAAGAAAATGAAAAATGGCAAAAAAAAGGTGGAATGAAGATAAAAAGGAAGAAGGTTATATAAAGTACAAAAGTCAGTATTAAATAGAAATATTAATGAGAGAAACCGAAGGGAAGAAATAATAATGATCAGATTAAGAGTAGGTCATACTTATTTAAATGACAATTTATACTTAATAGGGAGGAAAAATAATGATAAATGTGAAGGGTGTGGAGAGATAGAAAATGCAGATGTATTGATGAACTGCAAAACATATGACATATGAACCTGAAAGGAAGAAATTGAAAAGAGGACAGGCCAAGAATGGAGTCTTAAAGGATTATTGGGAAATAAAGGAAATATAAAAGATATTTATAGATTAAGGAAAGCATTATTTATTTATCTTCAGAATACAAAATTAAAAAATAGAATTTAATAGATGTAAAACAATGTTGCTACACACTCATGAACAGTAGGTGGCGGTATGCCCGCCCCTTCCCTAGAGCCCGGTGGGATCGAAAACATTTTGAATGGAAATCAGTGGGGAGAAATGAATAAACTTCTGGTCCCAGTCGCTCTCTGTCACTGATTCCAGATATGCTGGTTGTGTATTCAAATTGTTTTTTTGTTTTTTTTTTAGTTCCTCTTTGGTCAAAATCTGGTCAAAATCCATCAATGAGATCGCACCAAACAGGAAGTTAATTGCACAAAGGATCCGGTAGATTTCCAAATAAAACACATCCGATCTTAACCCATGATCCTTTTTTTAAACTAGTTTAATTAGTTTCTCCCGTATGCCAGGACGTAATGCATTGATCTGAAAATCCACCTCAGACGCAACGCCGCAGTGGCGAGGGTTTGATCCGTCAGATGGAGTTAAATCACAAAGAATTCAATGTTGAATCGGGGCGGCAGCTAAATGCTAGGCGATGGGTAGCAGCCTAAACGTTGCAATTTTACATAATCCTGACGAGATCCGAAAAACGTAGCAAAAACTAGCAAGCGGGTGATTATGTATGTTCACTAAGTAAATATTATGTAAATAAACCCTACACTTCTCGCTATAAATGTGATCAAAACCCATTTAAATGCAGAAACTGATTGAAATTATTGATTTTCCCACTAAAAGTTAGAGAAAACTCAGCCATGTTTATACCAAAATGTTACAGTTTCACATTATCTTGAAAAATCTTTGCAAGAAACGAACAAGCAAGTGAATATGTACATTCCCTGAGTAAATATTCTGGCAACAAACTATACATTTCTCACTAGAAATGTAATCAAAACTCATTTTAATGCAAAAACAAACTCAAGTCATTAATCTTTCCACAAAAAATGAGCGAATGTCGGCCATATATTTATTTTTTTTCTTCTCCCAGCTGGAATCTTGAAAGTCACGTGACTAGGACATAAAACAATAGAAAGCGTATAGGCAGAAGAAACGTAACAGTACCACAAAAAAATGGCCATTAATGTACCTCCACTACGTTTTGCAGTGTGGACCAACGTAGTGGGGGTACATTTTCCCATGAGACTGGGTTGCAGACCAGCATACCCCATCAGACCGGCATACCCCATCAGACCGGCATACCCCATCAGACCAGCATACCCCATCAGACCAGCATACCCCATCAGACCAGCATACCCCATCAGACCAGCATACCCCATCAGACCAGCATACCCCATCAGACCGGCATACCCCATCAGACCAGCATACGCCATCAGACCAGCATACCCCATCAGACCAGCATACCCGTCAGACCAGCATACCCACAGTCAGACCAGCATACCCACAGTCAGACCAGCATACCCCAACAGACCAGCATACCCACAGTCAGACCAGCATACCCACAGTCAGACCAGCATACCCCATCAGACCAGCATACCCACAGTCAGACCAGCATACCCCATCAGACCAGCATACCCACAGTCAGACCAGCATACCCACAGTCAGACCAGCATACCCCATCAGACCAGCATACCCACAGTCAGACCAGCATACCCCATCAGACCAGCATACCCACAGTCAGACCAGCATACCCCGTCAGACCAACATACCCCCAGTCAGACCAGCATACCCCCAGTCAGACCAGCATACCCCCAGTCAGACCAGCATACCCCATCAGACCAGCATACTCACAGTCAGACCGGCATACCCCGTCAGACCAGCATACCCCCAGTCAGACCAGCATACCCCCAGTCAGACCAGCATACCCCATCAGACCAGCATACCCACAGTCAGACCGGCATACCCACAGTCAGACCAGCATACCCACAGTCAGACCGGCATACCCACAGTCAGACCGGCATACCCCGTCAGACCAGCATACCCACAGTCAGACCAGCATACCCACAGTCAGACCAGCATACTCACAGTCAGACCGGCATACCCCGTCAGACCAGCATACCCCCAGTCAGACCAGCATACCCCATCAGACCAGCATACCCACAGTCAGACCGGCATACCCACAGTCAGACCAGCATACCCACAGTCAGACCAGCATACCCACAGTCAGACCGGCATACCCCGTCAGACCAGCATACCCACAGTCAGACCAGCATACCCACAGTCAGACCAGCATACCCCATCAGACCAGCATACCCACAGTCAGACCAGCATACCCACAGTCAGACCAGCATACCCACAGTCAGACCAGCATACCCCATCAGACCAGCATACCCACAGTCAGACCAGCATACCCACAGTCAGACCAGCATACCCCATCAGACCAGCATACCCACAGTCAGACCAGCATACCCCATCAGACCGGCATACCCCGTCAGACCAGCATACCCCGTCAGACCAACATACCCCCAGTCAGACCAGCATACCCACAGTCAGACCAACATACCCCATCAGACCAGCATACCCCATCAGACCGGCATACCCCATCAGACCAGCATACCCCATCAGACCGGCATACCCCATCAGACCAGCATACCCCATCAGACCAGCATACCCCGTCAGACCAGCATACCCCGTCAGACCAACATACCCCCAGTCAGACCAGCATACCCACAGTCAGACCAGCATACCCCGTCAGACCAGCATACCCCGTCAGACCAACATACCCCATCAGACCAGCATACCCCATCAGACCAGCATACCCCGTCAGACCAGCATACCCCGTCAGACCAACATACCCCATCAGACCAGCATACCCCATCAGACCGGCATACCCCATCAGACCAGCATACCCCATCAGACCGGCATACCCCATCAGACCGGCATACCCCATCAGACCAACATACCCCCAGTCAGACCAGCATACCCCGTCAGACCAGCATACCCACAGTCAGACCAGCATACCCCGTCAGACCAGCATACCCCGTCAGACCAACATACCCCATCAGACCAGCATACCCCATCAGACCGGCATACCCCGTCAGACCAGCATACCCCGTCAGACCAACATACTCCCAGTCAGACCAGCATACCCACAGTCAGACCAGCATACCCCGTCAGACCGGCATACCCCGTCAGACCAGCATACCCCATCAGACCAGCATACCCACAGTCAGACCAGCATACCCATAATCAATACCCATTTATCCGTTTACTTTTGTACGAAACATAAACTCTAAACTACCTCAATGGGCGTTTATCCATTTAGTCATGTACGGAAAATTTTTTATCTAATTACTTTTTGGTGTTTTTGAAGCGTATGGCGATCTGACCGTAGTTTTTTTTCTACATGAATAAAGGGATAGTTAGTTTAAAGTCTATTCTGCCTACAAAACTAAAGGGATAAACAGAAATGGGACGTCTTGCTTATGGACTATAGGTATGCTGGTCTGACTGAACGACACTGTAAACTACAGGAAGTGATATCAGCCGGTCTACCGTCATTCTGGGAAATGTTAAATAAAAAGTGTTCGGTTCTGAGAATAGATTAGAACTTTCTTCTTTTGAAAAGCAACCAGCAGCTGTAGGAAATGTGGTTTAAAGCCTCCAGCCTGCAGCTTCACATCAGCCTAATGACAGAGCAGGAGCAGCTGGGGCGTCTCATCACAGGGAGGGAAGGAGGACAGAAGCTTATCCCAACGATAAACCCTAACTGTGGTCTGTTCACTTACATCCAGGGCCGTAACTAACATTGAGGACGCCAAGGTCATGTCCTCTGGATTTTTTTTATTTATATTTTGCCTAAATTGTGATATACAAACTAAAAATAAATTACACTGAAAATGGCTGTTGGACGACGATCTAGGTCTCCCACAAAATTGCGAGATGTTTGAAGAGCTAATGCTACATTCAGACGAAACGCAGAGGAAGCTAAAACGTGCGTGCTGCTTCACTTTTGATGCTTGTACCAGTTTAGTTCTGATGCACGGCTGAAGTATCTTTGCTGCTCTGGCTGCGCAGTGGAAAGGTGGGTCTGATGCGTGGTGGGCGGAGCTACCCTATCCTTTCTCTGCCTTGAACAATAGCGGATGAAAAACAAGAGCTGCTTGGCTTCTTTGAACTAATAATGCTACGTTTAGACCACAACTGCTGCAAGCAGCAAAGAATCGTCTGCTGCTTCATTTGTTCACATTAAGGTCAGCCGCCCAGTTAAGTGAGTCCAGATGCTTCTGCTGCTCCTGTGTTCGATGCCAGAGAGCAGCTTTGCTATATTAGCTGTGATCAGCGGGTAGAAAGTAGTTAGAATCTATGTTGAAGTGAGAAAGTCCTCCTGAAAACATGGTCTGTGCAGTCAGTTCATCCAGATTACCATCCTGCCTTCAAAGATTATTTCTCTGTGGGAGCCGCTCAGACCTAGCCTGACGTAGTCCGACTCAATTCTAGTCAGAATGAGTCTGATGCTGCTCCATAGAGCTGTGATTATGGGGCGTGTTTCCAACGAACCAGGAAAAAAATGCCTCTGCACTCAATTGGATAGACCTACAACCAATAAGAGCAACGGAGTGCGTGACGTATGTTAAGCCACGCATAGTTGTTGTCAACAAAAATCAAAGCGTGCAGTTTCACGCCTAGAATAAGAAGATGAGCCTTGATCGCGTTTCTCTGTTCCTCTTTTAAAATTAATTTGCTGTCGATATCTTCTAGAACAGACCTAATAGCAGAATCTACTCACCTCAACTCTCCAGCGGCAGCCATTGTTGTTGTCACCCAAGCGCGCTTTGGTCACGTGGTTGATTACATTACTGTTGATCATCTGTCCATCATCGTATAAAGCCCGCCCTGACAATTTGATTGGATCGCCTGACAGTGGGCTTTAATACTCGCGCTACTATGGAGCAGAGCCAGACCGAACTTCCTGACCTCAAACCTTGTGGGCGGGACTAAGTTCGGAATGGCACCCAGGCTAGCTCAGACCCCCACATACTGACGCTGCGCTGTCACTGGAAATCCCGTTTAACCTCAGCATCTGGCCCAGTCGCCACTTTTCAGTTTTTCGCTACTGTTTGGGCGGCTAGAAGGCATTTTTCTCATTCTTAATCCAAACTGCAGGCACCAGAAAACAAAATCTAACATATTCTTTCAGCAGTTTTCTACATTTTCAGGTAATTTAGGCATTAATAAACTGTTTCAGAAGAGTGATCATAGCGCTCTGCATCAGCAGCGCTGTGTCTGACTCCCTGCCAGCTCCCAGATCAGAGATAAAAAAGGCAACTGTCAACCAGCTCCACAGGCGGCCCCGTCCAGGAAACACACAGCCAGGCAGACGAGCTCCGAGCCAGCTCCCATGTCAGAGGATGAAGAGAGCACATCCAGTTAGTCACAGTCAGAGAAACAGGACTACACTGGAAAACAGGCCAAGCTCCAACATCTAGAAACAAAGGTGTTGATGGAAGCAGCACAGCTGATATAAATCTAGTGTCTGAACAATACTAGGACAGAAAAATTCACATTTACGTCACCGCGCATAATTAGAAAGAATATAAGGAAAATACCCTGATTTCAGCTTCTGCATTTGAACGAGGGATGTGTCTTAAATACCGTAATGTTTTGGTCAGAGGAAGGATGGCTTCCTAGACAGAAGACGGCAAACAGAAGAAAAAACGTGGATGAAAAGTTCAGCTGGCAGTAGCAGGACCGCTGGCAGATCCTGTTTTAAGCCCTTTTCTCTGGATTTCCACTGTAACGTCACAATGAAGCCGCTGTGTTTTTATCAGATAAGGCCACTTTGTGCAACATGGAAATGCCACAGCTGTCATGGAAAAGCAGGAGTATAAATAGGTCGGACTTCCTGTGCCTCTTTCAGGCCTTCGGTTTTTTCTGCTTCTATTCCTGGTTTTGTTGCAACATGAATGGGAATCCATGGTCCAATTAAATGAGAACCATGACCACCAACACTCATCTCATCGTTACCTTTAAGAACAATTAACTCTTCCAATTCTTCATGAAAAGCCTCAAATTAATACTTGTATCAGTTAAAGAAATCTAAGCAGATAAGCAGTTTGTTAAAGGAAAAGTCCGGTCAGTTAATGGTGATTTAATGAATTTAGCCTTAATCAGTAAATCAAAATAATAATTTTCTTGGTGATCACTGAGTCTGGGAGCGGCCATCTTTGCCCAAATATAGTAGCCCCTCCCTCCTGCCATCTTCCAGCAGTGACGTCACGGTGCGGTAAGCCTAGCGCCATTCTCCCCGCTTTCCAAGCTAAATCAATGGGAACTACTAGACACATCTGCAATCAACAACAATTATTGAAGATTTCCAGAGGACTTCACCATTGAAATTCACCAGAGCTATAGTGAAACTGACAATGCCCACGTGCATGGCAGCTGGATGCTGGAATACATCGGGTAAAAGTGAAAAAAAGAGTTATTCCACCTTTCTGATTCCTGATCCTCCACGGACGGGTTGGTCGTTGGATCGCCAACTTGAAGAGGGAGGATTTGCCATCGAACTTCTGGCCAGAGAAAAAACCCGTAATATGTAGCCAACATTTGGAAGAAGAATGTTTTCAAGATGACTTGGATAATAGCGCGTTGTGACAAACACCAGATACAGCACTGGGACTTGATCAACAGCCGATACCGCACCGTGACAATGTCACTAACCAGTAGGTGGCAGTAGTGTTCTTTGACAAACATGGATGCCTCCAGTAAAGCACATTCACAGGAAAATTACTCTGAATTAAAAACACTGATCATTTATTGAACAGGATGGAATCATTTCAGATTTAAAGAACTTTCAGAAGTTTTTATTCTGAATATCAGCGACTTTTCCTTTAAATGTTTTTTAATCGGTGCTGTTTTTAACAGCAGAGGTTCAGATGTTATTTTTATAGACGTGCTGCTTTCGGAAACATCTGTCAGCACCAGATGACCTCTAAATGACCCCGTAAGGACGAACTGGGTCAGCTTTTGGTTAACTTGTCCTCCTAACCCCCCCCCCCCAGGAAAGCCAGATGTTTTCATTGAACTAGATCTGGAGGCGGAGTTTCATTTCACTCATCTGATCATGACATTTAAGGTAAGAAACTTTCTGAGGTTTCCTGAATGAGTTGGTCAGTTTGAAAATGAGCTGATTAAAGGTTTTCATGATTTCTGCTTGCAGACTTTTCGCCCTGCCGCCATGCTGATTGAGCGATCAGCAGACTTTGGTCGAACCTGGCAGATCTACCGCTACTTTGCTCATGACTGCGCGGCGTCCTTTCCTGGAGTGTCCACGGGTCCACTGCGTAACATCAATGATGTCATCTGTGAGTCGCGCTATTCTGACATTGAGCCATCGACAGAGGGCGAGGTGAGGCTCTGTGGCATCCGCTGGTAACCGTTGGTAACCGCTGGTAACCGTTGGTAACCAAGGCCACGCATGGTGACCCATGGGTTAATCTTAGAAAGGCAAACAGAGATCCTCTCTCTATGCAGTCAGAACTCTGAGCTACAGATAAATGCTCTATTCCATAAGATCATTGGTCCAGCCTGTTGTCCATAGCAACCAGGTTAGCAGTTAGCTTCGCTACGCATTGATGAAGACGTAATGAGGAGCATTAAGTTTCTCACTGATTCCTGATTTATAGCAGGCAGACAACTTATCACTGTTTTAACAAACTGAACCAACCTGAGCTATTGGATCAGATGGAGCCCTCTGTTAGCTCAGTCTATTATTAGTTCTATAATTAGTTAGCTTATATTATTATAATTAATTCTATAGTTATATTAGTTTCAAGTTAGAATGATAATAACTGTGGGACACAGTGGATATGAACCTATTGGCTAAAGTTGGAGGCTGCTGGTGTTGTCAGAACAGCATACCCACAGTCAATTATCCCTTTAGTTTTGTACAAAAAATATACTTTAAATTACAAAAAAAGTATTTATTGACATACTTTTTTATCTTTTTTGAAGCGTATGGCGACCTGACCTTAAATTTTTGTTTTGTTTTTTTGTACATGACTAAAGGGATACACGCCCGTTGAGGTAGTTTAAGGTTTATTTTTCGTACAGAACTAAGACGATAAACACAAATCTGAGGTTTTGCGCTGCGTATTGACTGTAGGTATGCTGGTCTGACAGAACTCCGCCTGCATCCGTCAACCTGGAAGAGGAAAAACAGCAGCTTCAGATTCAGACTATCGCTTCCTTACATATCGATAAAGCAGTGAGAGAGACGACAGACACCTCTGTCTGCTACAGGTGAAGAACCCGATCATCTTCACTGGACGCCGCATCAGGAAGGCGGCCATCTTTAGTTCACCTAAAGCAGAAAGGCTGATGGTCTTAGCCATGTCACTTATATATTAGTAGCACTATTTCATCATATTCTTGCTCACATAAATTAAAATGTAACCTTTAAAGAAATTACTCAAGTTTTAAAGCTTTTGTTTTTGGGTGAATGGACGTAATTTTTTTTGGGGGGGGCGAGGGGGCACATCCGTTTTTTGTCGCCCATGCACGGATTCAATGTGAAGTTTATAAACAGCTCTGTTGACAGGATATGAGGGGTTGTTCGATATGAGCGACATGCTGCTCAACTTTTTAATTTTTTTTTTTACAGTAGATAAAAAACGATTAAAATTATGTTCAGGTTGCACATAAATATCTTCATTAATTCTGCAGGTGAAAAAGGAATGAGCTGATGGTTAGGATTAGAGTTCATTGGGTGATAACAGCCTACTGAGCCTACTGGAAGGTAGGAAGCGATTCTATGGGACTGATCACCTCTAACAACAGACATTTAATGTGATGATAACATCCGCAGCTACATCAGGTAGAGCAGCAGCGTCTAGGAAACTTCATCTAATGAAATCTCTGAAGATGGATGCTTTTCCTTATCATACAGCTTTTAGCAAACATCATTTAGTCCCATTAGATCTCCATCCTATCCTACTGCCCCCCCCCCCTCCTGGCTCCAATCTATGGGCCCCCAGCAGAACTCCTGACACCTAAGACTATCAGTTAGATCATGTTGACAGTTAGAGCTTTAGTTTATGGATGAAACAGGTTTTATTAGAAAATCCAAACTGAGGAAAGCAGTTGTTGAACCAGAGGGAAAGGTTTGCTCTCCCAAGGACACATAGATCCAACCAGCCGGTGTCCATTTGGATCCGGACCGGGTTCCTTTGGAACCGGACCGGGTTCATTTGGAACCGGACCGGGTTCATTTGGATCCGGACCGGGTTCCTTTGGAACCGGACCGGGTTCCATTCCTACCTCGGTCACCTTCACTCTGCACCACTAGACTACAGACCAAAACAACCCAGATCTCCTCCAAAACATCTCAGAACTGCCTCTTTATGGCTGAAATGGACCCAGTTCTGGTCCAGATGACGACTGAAGGCTCCATCCAATCACCTTCCTGTGAGGTCCTGAGCTGCATTGTGGGTAAACAAACTGCTGTACAGACTGAGCTCCATATAGAGACGTCTCTGTTCTGATGGTTCTGACTGAAATTAAACCGTATTGTTGAGGTTTGGTTCTCCAACGTTCTGCTGGCTCAGCGGTCTGCTTCCTGGATTTCCACCTGGTTCTCCTGCATCAGACCAAAGACCAGTCTTGACCATCTCAGGTGGTCTGTACCGACAGGTTCTGTTCCCCACAGCTTTCTGTAAAGAAACTGAACCATCAGAGAAACCCAGTTGGTAACTGATGACAGTTAAACCTGGAGGTGTTTGTGGCACCAAGCCGCGTGGTTCCAGGACCATCATCTGACTTTCCTTTCTTTCACCATGTTGATGTTTTACACTCTTCCTCAGTGGTTTTATATTTCCATTTCTCTACTATTAAACTTTGGAATGAGGGGTTTGCCAGATTAGAATCTGAGTGCGGTCCTAAAACCCTGAGCCTTGAAGTGAGAGTGGGGCTTAAGCAGCCTGTCTGGGCTCTGAGTGGATTTGGGCCATAATCTGTGTTTTCCTGACTCAGGTCATCTACAGAGTGCTGGACCCGGCCATCAGGATCGAGGACCCGTACAGCCCCAGCATTCAGAGTGAGTCGCCCTCAACATTTTCACTGCAGCACATAGAAAAACCTGTTTTTAGAGAGTTTCTATGAAACATTCCAGAAATATGTAAAACTCCTGCCTTTGGCGTAGTGATCTGTAGACCCTGGAGAGAACCAAGCCGAGGAATCACCTGCCTTCCATCTGTCACCATACATCAGAGCTGATCCTCCAGCCAGCAGTGACACACGGGGTCCTGCTGAGCGGAGGACGGTGAGATGGGAAGAGCAGCTGTTTCTCTCCCACTCAGCCTTCATGTTTAAGCTGGCAGGACATTAGAGCCGTTCCCAGAAACCTCGGCTTTGTTTCCAGCAGAGCTGCTCTCACTCTAACCCCTCCCCTCAGAGAAATAGGTTTGCTACAGTAAAGCTAAATCGAGCCCTTCAATAAACTCTCACCTCCTTCCTGCTCTCAATGCTCGATTAGTTTGCTGAAGCAGCATGTCCGCCATGTTTACGCTCAGTGTCTATAAGGCTATTGGTCACTCAGCTCTGAACATATTGAGCTTCTCTTCTTCTTTTGTCTTCATCAACAAACCTCTGAAAATGTTTGTCCTTGAGCCGTTTGCTGTCAGATGATACCATGTGTACCCTGATGACCTCCACACTTCATCCTGAAGGAACCTTAGTGGTAAAGGATCAACCATAAAGCCTGTAATGGTTCATATCCAGTGTCTGAACCCACAGTTTGCTCCTCGGACTGTGGACAGGGTTGGAACTGGGTGGGTTGGTCCATTAGTTAGCTCATGCTGTCTGTGAGGCGGGTGTGTAATGGAAGCAGCGATGGGCTGAACATCGTTCTTAACATGGCAGGCTGTCCCACTCTGGATGCTGCAAGCATTAGAAGAAGTCCTTCCGATCATCAGGGCCTCTAATGCACACGCTGGGATTCCTCCGTTAAACATCACAGCTTGTAAAGACCTGCCATCGGAGCAGCTCAGAGCTACGGTCAGGAAAGTGGACAGCTGGACTCTAACAGCAGAAACGCTTCACTCGTGTTTCCGACCGCCCCTCTTCAATTCAATTCAATTCAATTCTTATCTTACTGTCTTCAGAATGACACAGAACAGATTTGGCTGCAGTCAGGAACCAGTTTGGACAGAAATGCCTCTAAAACGGATCGATGCGTCATTTTGATCCGGTCATTCATTTAACATTTGATCTGACACGCCGTCACATTATTAATCCACAGACTAGGAGAACGTCTCTAAATTTCTGCACTGCTTCTATAGACCTGATCTCATGCTACACCATGTAGATGCTCTGTCTGCGCTGATGAAAAACATGCAATCAATCCAGGTATTGCTTTAGCCTTTCTAGCAGGCACCTCTGCTGCCCAGTTCAAGGCTGCTCAGGTGACTGGAAGCTAACAGCTCAGGGTCAGACATCCAGAAGATGAAGTTGTTTTCTGGGAGAAAAGAAAAACATCTGTTACCTTTCAAACAAGGACCCTACAGAGGGTTTTCCTTGTTTCTGGTGTTAAAAATGAAAATGACCCTTTATGGTTCGATTTAACAGAGATTCTTATAACTTGCATTGACCAAACATTTACAGCATTCGTTTATCTTGTTTAAAGCTACTGGGGAGACATGTGGTGTCAGTCTGTCCAATCCCAGTGACGCTGTTTGGTGAGGCTTGAATTTACTATCTGTAAGCCGGGCGTACAGTCTACGATTTGTTGCCCTTTTCAGGCGATTCTCCAGTGCGAGAATTTTTCGATCAGGCCGACTTTCAGCCTAATCGTGTTGTATACAGGGGGTAACGAAGGGAAATCTCACGACCGCGACCTCATCAGGAAACATAAAGTCAGGAGAAAATCAAACGTTTGAAATTCAGACGGCCGTCGTAAGGTTGCATCAGAGCGTCGGGCCGCACAGTGTGAGAACATGCATCCTGAACTTTTAAACCCTGTGGTTTCATCATTGAAAATATTGCACATTATATGCCCGGCTTTAGAAAATAAATCCAAGGATAAATAGTTGGACTGAAACAATAAGGCACCATGAACCCCCTGACCTTTGCTTGGTTGGAGTTTAGGCTCTCTCCATCTCTGTCTGGGTAATTAATCTGCTGATGAACTAACTCATGCTTGGTTTCAGATGAACAGATCAGAGATCCTGGATACTGATTCCTAAGAGTGGCTCTGACCTGAAGATGACTTTCTAAATCTGTGATCTCCATCAGACCAACTGAAGATCACTAACCTGAGACTGAACTTCACCAAACTTCACACACTTGGAGACAACCTGCTGGACCCCAGAGCTGAGATCAAGGAGAAGTACTACTACGCTATCTATGAGCTGGTGGTTCGTGGAAACTGCTTCTGCTATGGCCATGCTTCAGAGTGTGCGCCCATCGAAGGCATCAGGGGTGACGTAGAGGGAATGGTAAGAGCTCACTACCCATTTCCCTCCAGGCCCATTTGATCTACATCCTCTGGTCTTTTCAGGTTCATGGCAGATGTGTTTGCAACCATAATACCAAAGGTCTGAACTGTGAGCAGTGTGATGACTTCTACAACGACCAGCCTTGGAGGCCGGCGGAGGGCCGCAACACACACGCCTGCAAGAGTCAGTCCAATCCGATCAGCTAAATGTCCCGCTGGGAGCGCCGCAGCTTTGGCATCTGAGGAGAACTTCCACAACGTCCTGACTGTTTGTTTTCTTCCAGAGTGTGACTGCAATGAGCATTCGGAGAAGTGCCACTTTGACATGGCCGTCTATCTGTCCACGGGAAACGCCAGCGGAGGAGTGTGTGACGACTGTCAGCATAACACCATGGGCCGCAACTGTGAGCTCTGCAAACCGTTCTACTACAGGGATCCAAGCAGACACATGAGGGATCTGCGTGTTTGCATCGGTGAGTCTGGATGGGAAACCCCCCCATCATCAGTCTACACCTCCTGAGATAGACCTTCTGAAATTAAATAGCTGCATACATCCCCCCACCCCCCCCAGCCTGTGATTGTGACCCAGATGGTTCAGAGAATGGAGGGCTGTGTGACAGCCACAGCGACCCGTCCCTCGGCATGGTGGGAGGTCAGTGCCGCTGCAAGACCAACGTGGAGGGACTGCGGTGCGACAGGTGCCGGTCCGGCTTCTTTGGGCTGAGTGCAGAAAACCCCTTTGGCTGCCAGTGTGAGTGAAGCCTACAGTTAATCATCCTGTTGGGGGGGCAGCAGTCCTCCACCAATCAGAAGCTCTCATTTGGCTTTAGGGCTGAAACTTCTATGAGGCTAAAACAAAAACTAAAGCTCTAAGTTATAAAATAAAAGGCATTATTTATGATGAATTAGTCTTTTTCACCCAATCTGCCGTCTTTTCTCTGACCTCCAGCCTGTCGATGCGACCACAGAGGAACCGTGACGGGCAGCTCCATGTGTGACCCAGTCACCGGAGCCTGCGTCTGCAAGCGGCTCGTCACGGGACGCAACTGTGACCAGTGTCTGGTGAGGACGGAATGATGCGTGAAGATTTCACTGCTTGACACCAGTCCTGTTAGTGATCCAGTCACTAGTAACACCAGTAACTAGAGCTGCAATGATCCAGTTTTATCCCATTCAATCCGATACCTGGGCTGTCTGATACGATCGGATTCACCTGTTCAATGAACCACATATCTGCCATGAGAGTGAAGGCTTTAGCCTCGGCATAAACGTTGTTAACAAAGATATAAACATACCTTATATTATTGATCAGAGGTGTCAAGTTACTGTACCTAAGTACACTTTTTAGGTAAGTATACTTTACTCCATTACTTATTTTTCTTCCTACTTCTGACTTCTAATCATTACATTTTCACACCAGTATCTGTACTTTCTATTTCTTACATTTTTAAAACAATCGTTACTCGTTACTCTTGGCTTCGGTTTAATGCAGAGGTCACTGGTATTGATTGACAAATAAGAGCAAAAAAAGAAGTAAAGGTTTCATGTAAAGTGCTTTAGAATGGATTTCAGAAAGTAAAAAAAAAGACAAAATGACTTTAAAAGTCGAAATTCTGACTTTGTAACTGGAAATAAGACTTTGAATCTCTTAATGATGACTTTTTATTTGGTATTTCCTTACTTTCATGTGAAGGAATGCCATTTTTTTACTTCCATGTAGCGGAATCAGGTTTCAGCTGAGATGTTGACCAATCAGTTGGATCGGACTGCCATAAATATTCTATATCCGATATCCTATCCAGCTAATTAGTCGACATTGGGGCCGATATCCGATCCAGGTATCGGATCAGTGAATCTCAGTAACATGTGTCTTCCATCAGTCTGTGTCTCTTTATCCTTGTTACCTTTATTATTAATATTTCTTAGACTGGAAGGAGGTGAAATGGGGAAAGATGGACGACTGGAACAGGTTGGTTCAGAGCAAAGCTCCTCTGGAAGCTTCGTTTAGGAGTCCTAGTCCGAACATTTAGTCCCTTCCACTTTATTCAGTTCGAGGAAGCGAGGCTGCAGTGTGTGCTGGTGACAGAACGACACGTCAATCTGTGAAAAGACCTTTTTTCATCCAACCCTCTGGGTGTTAAACAGCCTGCTGTTGTTCTGAGCCCACTCTGCATGCTGCTCTCTGGGTCACGGCTCTAATTTTAGCCGGGGGGTCTGAGGTTGGACGGACTGGTGTGACTTACAGCGGACCTAAAATGGTCAGGCCTGTTTTTATCCCATAACTCCAGAAACGGGAGGAACAGGGAGAAGAGAAACTGACTGGCTGTAGGGAGTCGGTTTAGGTCACTTTAAATGTCTCTCAAGTCAGATTTATGGATCAAGTCCTTAGATTGATTGATGGTCACAGATTTGAACCGTTAACCTTAAGCAGGGGTCGGCAACCCAAACTCACTAAGAGCCATATTGGACAAAAAACCCAAAAGATAAATCTGTCTGGAGCCGCAAAAATGTAAAAGTCTTCCATGAGCCTCATCTGTCAACACAGACTCTGAGTGTTTTATCCCACTATAGAAAAGGACTATATGGCTTAAATATATAATAAACATTCATGATTAAATGTTTATCCTGAAGCAAAGGTAACTTCATATGACGACTCTGCTGTAGCATGTTTGCTTCTTTAAGTCCATAGTAGCAGGAGGTGAGGGAGGAGCAGGTGATGAGGTCACCGCTCGCTGATGTACCGCCCTTCACTGCGCGGTTCGTATGTATAAGGTTTATGTTGCATTGATGAAATGATAGAAACAGGATAAAGGAATCTCTCTATGGTGGACGTGTTTCTGTTGGGAGGAGCTGATGGAGGAACCAAGCAGGAAGTGACATCATCAGAGCAGAGCTCTCCGTCGCCAGCGCTCCTCGGTGGGATTTAGATTTTCAGGATTTAGTTCCCATCCCTGCATCAGAGCGCTACCTGTTCAATCTATGAACCGTTTTCTATGCTTGCAGCCAAACTAGCAGCAGTAGTTTGGAGATGCAATCTACTTCTTAAATCTATCTTTACTTTCCTCTAATTTATCCAGAGGTTCTGCAATCAAACCTTTTCTCTCCCTCCCAGCCTGGTGGTCGGCTGCATATTCAGCAGCTTTTCCTAACGACTCTTTTTATTATGTGACAACTTCTCATTCAAAGCAAACATGCAGGCAATCCTTCCTCGTTGGTAATGAAAGTAAACGATTCGCTCCATTCTTCTCTGAATCCTCTGTTCTCTTCAGAAATCTTCCTTTTTTCCCTTTGGGATCCATGGAGACGCACCCGTCGCTTTGTTTACAGCAGCCACCTGCCTGCCTGGCGCCGCGCCGCGCTGAAACCTGCAGTGGGCTAAGATGCTAATGTTCATTGACAGAAATGTTTACATGTTTTAATGTATATTTTATTCAACATTTTGCTGCATTGGAAACAAAATTAATGGTTTTTGACCTCCTGCACACCTTATTAAAAAAAAAAAAAATCCATCTTCTCCCATTTACATACATGTTTGAAAAGGCTCCAGGGAGCCTAAAGGGGGGGGGGCATTAAAGAGCCACAGGTTGCAGACCCCTGTCTTAAAGGAACCACGTCCTTTGCTTAAGAAATAAGACTGATAACGTTCTGCAGAGAACAAGAATGCTGGTTTACAGGTTATAAATCAGCTAGTTTTTCTGTAAAGGAGGAAATCTAAAGCATGAATGGAACCTAAGAAGCATGGAGGACGTCCTGTTTGGAAGTTGCTCCTCCTTCTGGGGCGTCTGAACAGCTGTTATCCTTTCCTCTCTCACACTGTGTCCTCCTGTTGTTACCGTCCATCATGTCTCCTCTCTGTCCTCTGAGTCCAGCCAGAGCACTGGGGGCTGAGCCACGACCTGAGCGGCTGCAGAGACTGCGAGTGTGACATCGGGGGGGCACTGGATAACCTGTAAGTGGCGCTGTGACCTCATTTGTACATCGGTAAACTCACCCGATCGGCAGAGAACTAAAGCTAAAGTTGTTTACCTTAAACAGCAGCGATGCTTCGTTTTTATTCATTAATATTTTTAGATTTTTTAACCATCATTAGAAAATTTAATGGAAAATTACTGTCAGATTTTATTACATTTTCACTTTTCTTTCAACTCTTCCTTCTATGTTAAATGTTTTTAAAAACAAGCGGCACCAAATGAGAACAGAAACACGCATCCTTCACCCTTAGTTTTGCTTTTTTAAATTTATTTATTTTTATTGTCAAACATTTCTTTTCCATATTTCCTTATTTGTTTGTGATTAAAAGCCTTACAGCCTCCAGAAGCGATCCTATTAAATAGAATTTGATAATCTTACCATCCATGTCCAGCTTTACTTTCTGTACATAAATCTTTCCCATCTGAGGCTTTTTGAGGGTAAAAAAATAATATACCAGAGTAATAATGGAGAAAATATTAGTCAACTTAATATTTTTTAATATTTAAAAACTATTTTCTGAGAATGTGTTTATTTTAGAGCAACTTTGCAAATGAACAAACCTAACCCTAACCTAGAAAAAGTTCACTACATCCATGTGAATCCCAGATCGTTCCTTTTTTCTAAAAAGTGCTTTAGCCTCGCTGCATGCAGTTAGCCAAGCCTTGTAGCCAAACCAGGTCCTGGAAAAGGACGTTTCTTGCACCATTTCTCTCTCTCAAGTGCGTCTCCAACTTTTGTGACTCAACCTGTAAATCACCTGCAGAACATCTGCGCTGTGGCGCCAGGTGCTGAGCAAATACGCTTCCTGTCACCTCTGGGCGCAGCTCACGTTTTTTCACGTTTTTTTTTATTATTATTTATTTTTTTAGCCAAACAAAGCAGAAATAATCTGTTTTCAAACCGAAAATGATCCTTTTAAAATGGAATAATAATTAAAAAGTATTGTTACTGTCCCAATTCAACAGGTCTTTAAACATGATGTGAAATGATAGAGTGTTTAGAGCTTCAGACCATCTTGCATCCACTCCCCCGATGTTCGTCCTGTGAGTTTATGATCATTTGATCCTGTTTGGACTCTGTCTAGATGCTCCATGGACATCGGTCAGTGTCGCTGCCGCAGTCACATGACAGGCCGCGACTGCACTCAGGTTGAGTCTGGATATTTCTTCATGGCTTTGGATCACTTCCTGTATGAGGCGGAGTTTGCTGAAATGGGTCAGGTGAGTTTGTCCCCAGAAGCCTTTTATGGTTGGTCTCTGACCTGACTCATTGTGGTCTGTGTTTCAGGGTTGTACCTTAGAGACCAGAGAACATCAACCCGGTCGCCCCGCCCAGTGGACCAACATCGGCTTCGCTAAGGTCCCTCTAGGTGGCACCCTGGAGTTTGTGGTGGATAACATACCGTACTCCATGGAGTACGATTTACTCATCAGATACGAATCCCAGGTGTGCAAAGTGACTTGGCTGGTTGCTAAGCTCCTCAGGTGGAATGGGAAGGTGAACAGAACCCATCCAGACTTTGATTTCAGAACAAATCCAGGAACATAATCTTCAGACATGGGTTTGGTTCATCACATGACATGAACCCCAGATGTTGGTCACATCTGTTTCACCCTCCTTCAGTACAAAGACAAAACCGAAAGGTTTGGACAGATTATCTGATGGTTCTGTTAACTCCTGGACCATCGTGAGGCGCCAACTAGCTGTTTGCCATGAAATATGAATTCATCCAGTTTTTAATCTCAGAGTTTTTGACTGAAATGGAAACTATTGATGTTGAATGGGTGGAGGTGTGGGTGTACTGGTCCTATGGGTGTTGAGTAAACAGAAACCACTTTGTGGAAGATCAGGGTCAAGGCAGAGAATGTCTTAAACAATTTAATTCAGTTTATTTATATATTTCTAATTCACAACACATGGAAACTCAAAGCTCTTTACAGATACATTTTATCCAGATCATCCAGTCAGATTGATTCAGAGTTTTCTATTTAAGGAAAACCAGCTGATTGCGTCGACTCATTGACTCTTCAGCAATCCCTCACACTAAGCATGCTCCCTTTGAACAGGAAGAAACCTCCAGCAGAACCAGGCTCAGTGTGAGCGGCCATCTGCTGAGGCCCACTGGGGTTCAAGGAGACAGAAGCAGGCATAGAAAAAGAAGCATAGATACAAAAGGCAGCTGTCAACCAGCTCCACAGGCGGCCCCGTCCAGGAAACACACAGCCAGGCAGACGAGCTCCGAGCCAGCTCCCATGTCAGAGGATGAAGAGAGCACATCCAGTTAGTCACAGTCAGAGAAACAGGACTACACTGGAAAACAGGCCAAGCTCCAACATCTAGAAACAAAGGTGTTGATGGCAGCAGCACAGCTGATATTTCTCTCCAGGATGGAGTCACAGCCAAACAGGAACAGACCAGATGAAGCTACTATGAGAAAAAGCAGAGAGAGCAGAACGTTAGAGATTGAACTAACAGATTCTGCAGAGTGGGAGAATAGAGATAGAATGAAGCAGAATGATGAAAAAGGGGTCCCTATGTCCTCCAGCAGTCTAAGTCTATAGCAGCATCTGTACATAGATGTCTTAACTCATAACTCATAACTCCAGATGCCCCGGGACTGGGAGGAGGTGCGGATCACTGTGATCCGTCCAGGTCCGATTCCCACCAGCAGCCCCTGTGGAAACACCATCCCAGACGATGACCAGCTCACCGTCTCACTGCCAGCTGGAGCCAGGTGTGCGATTCTTTCACTCATACTCATTCATACACCTGTGAGCCTGCATGCTGATGGATTCTGTTTCCGTCTATCCCAGGTTTGTGGTTCTTCCTCAGCCAGTGTGTTTGGAAAAGGGCGTGACCTACAGCCTTCCCCTTGAGTTTAAACGCTATCAAGATGCTAACAGCATCCCCAGCGGCACAGACTACGCCGTCGTCCTCATCGACTCTGTGAGATGAAGTCTCCTCTGGGATTGTGGTGTTGGTGTTCCGCTCTCGTTCTAACGGCCGTCTCTGCTCCAGATCGGTCTGATGCCGCGTCACTCTTCCATGGAGATGTTTATCTCCGGGGATCTTGCTTCAAACGTCAGGAAGCAGACCTTCGAGCGGTACCGGTGCCACGAGGGAGCGAGGAGCGTGATCCGCCCACAGATCAGCGACACGTGTGCTAAACTCATCAACAGCATGTCGGCCATCATCAACGATGGGGCACTGGGTGCGTAAGGGGGGAGTGGGGGGGTGGGGGGGGTGTAAGGGTGACTTTAACTGCTTGGAATTGACTCCTATGTCTGTTTTTGTCCCAACAGCTTGTGACTGTGATCCGCAGGGATCCATCAGCTCCCTTTGTGATGTCCGGGGGGGCCAGTGTCGCTGCAGGCCCAACGTCATTGGTCGACGCTGTGACAAATGTGCACCAGGAACTTATGGCTTCGGGCCGTCAGGCTGCATAGGTGAGCAAGTCCTTTAACCTCTGCTGCTCTCTTCCCAACCACTGACCTCATACTGGTTCACTGGGATTTTACTGTTAGACAAACTGGTCCGTCCTCTGCAAAGGTTAAAACTAGCATATTTAAAGGGACAGCTCCTGATACACACCAACAGTCCAGCTGTTCTAAGGCATCAGATGTTTGACAAAGAACACAGAGGATCCAACGCTTTTGGTCATTACACTTTTCATCCATCACCTAAATATAGAGAAAATGCAAACATAACGAGGAAAACTTTTTTCTCCAAAGTCCATCAGAAAACATCTGCTCTCATTACTCTGGATTTTTTGAACAGTGTCTAGAAGAAATACATTTAAAACTCAGACCAAAGCTTCGACGTCACCACAAACTTCCCATGAAGCAGTAAAAATATGGTGGTGGCAGAAGTATGCTGAGGGGATGCGGTGCCTTACCTGGGATGGGGAAGCTGATGGGAAGAAAACTCATCAGAGACTCAGAAAATGGCCGAAGATTGAGCGGAACATTCATATCAAAGGATGTTCTCAGTCAAAGTCCAGCTTTTACTTAGAAACTAAAAATGATTTTCCTTTTCTTCTGTGTTGCTCTGCCACCGTCCCGCTGCACGGTGCTGCTTTCTCTTAAGATCCAATGAACACCGTTGAAGTTTATGTTTAAACAGGTAGGAAATGTCGGTCCTTGGCCGCCTCCGTCTTCCAGCTGTTGATGGATCCCTTCTTGGGATGTGGTGGCCTACTGATGAGGGCATACAGCTTGGAATTCTGAAGTTGTGAGTTCGAAACCCACTCCCACAGACTGCCACTCTGGCTCTCTAAGCGAGACTCTCAACCCTTTATTGCTCCCCGGGCGCCGCATGATGGCAGCCCCCTGCTTCCCAAGGGGAGGGGTTAAATGCAGAGGTAAATTTATCCAATGTGAGATCAATAAAGTTCAGTTCTATTATTGTTTTATTCTTCAAAGGTCAGGTCTCTGGTGCCCTTTTGTTTCAGGTGTAAAGGAGCTGCAGGACAATGTCAATGACGAACGTTGCCTAACCAATGACGAACGTTGCCTAACCAATGACGAACGTTGCCTAACCAATGACGAACGTTGCCTAACCAATGACGAACGTTGCCTAACCAATGACGAACGTTGCCTAACCAATGACGAACGTTGCCTAACCAATGACGAACGTTGCCTAACCAATGACGAACGTTGCCTAACCAATGACGAACGTTGCCTAATCAATGACCAACGTTGCCTAACCAATGACGAACGTTGCCTAACCAATGACGAACGTTACCTAACCAATGACGATCGTTGCCTAACCAATGACGAACGTTGCCTAACCAATGACAAACGTTGCCTAACCAATGTCGAACGTTGCCTAACCAATGACAAACGTTGCCTAACCAATGTCGAACGTTGCCTAACCAATGACGAACGTTGCCTAACCAATGTCGAACGTTGCCTAACCAATGTCGAACGTTGCCTAACCAATGACGAACGTTGCCTAACCAATGTCGAACGTTGCCTAACCAATGTCGAACGTTGCCTAACCAATGACGAACGTTGCCTAACCAATGTCGAACGTTGCCTAACCAATGTCGAACGTTGCCTAATCAATGACGAACGTTGCCTAACCAATGTCGAACGTTGCCTAACCAATGACAAACGTTGCCTAACGGCGCTTTACAACATGCAGAAACTTTAAAAGAGAAGATTTATTTTACTAAAGGTTCTTTGGCCGATGACGCTGTAACACGTCGCCATGTCCTCAGATACTCCTTCATATAAGGCCTACAGATACAGGCCTCTGTTCGCCCGTTAGGAAGTATCCTCTGTGTGCTAATGTATCCCATGGTTCATTGCGGGTCAAGTTAAATGTAATACTACAGTATGTGAATAATTTTGTCTGAAACTAATGAAAATAGCTCATGGTCAGTGAGTCAGATATGTTGCAGATATTTTTTGTATATGCATGTTGGGACTACAGATCTGATATAGGCAACGACGGCGCTGCTGCACCAAAATGATATCAGCACACAGAACAGTAGTGAGTCGCTCGGCATCCATTCTTTGCCTGCTTTGTGCTTAAACTCTCACTGTTGCTAGGCAACAGCGCTGAGTTTGCGGCGGTGATAGCTGGGTAAGGCCAGACCTTTTCAGATCTGTAGTCAAACTCTTCCTGCTTAATTTTCACGGCCCAGAAGGACCCAGTCACAGGATTCTAACACACAGCGCTCATGTACTTATTGAACACCTCCAGGAAGTTAAAAAGTTCGGGTTTGGTGATAACTGTTCATAGAGAGATATCCCTAAAAGCTACTGTCTTCCTACGCCACCTGATCGATTCACCCTCTTCTGATTGTTCCAGCATGCGAGTGCAGCCTGGACGGCTCAGTGACCCGACTCTGTGACAAGTACAGCGGGCAGTGCCAGTGCCGCCCTGGAGCGTTTGGGCAGCGGTGTGATGGGTGCCAGGCAGGTCACTGGGGATTTCCCAGCTGCCGACCATGCCAGTGTAATGGACATGCCGACCGCTGTGACCAAAGAACTGGAGTCTGTATCGGCTGCAGGGACAACACAGGAGGAGATAAGTGTGACAGGTGATAACCCACAAGTCAAGTAAGATAAAACACAATCTAGCAGGAACACACTTAAAAACATGGAAATCCTGGCAGACATGATTAGCCTAAGATGCAAACACATATCTCAGAGTACTTTAGTACTTTACAGAGACAATGAAATCAGATAATGGTTAAAAGTTTCTGTCAAGGAAAAGACGTGCTCCTCCTGAATGAGCTTGCATTTTTCAATTGACTCTGCAGCAATCCCTCACTCCAAGTATGAACGTAACAACAGCCAGGCAGACGAGCTCCGAGCCAGCTCCCATGTCAGAGGATGAAGAGAGCACATCCAGTTAGTCACAGTCAGAGAAACAGGACTACACTGGAAAACAGGCCAAGCTCCAACATCTAGAAACAAAGGTGTTGATGGCAGCAGCACAGCTGATATTTCTCTCCAGGATGGAGTCACAGCCAAACAGGAACAGAGCAGATGAAGCTACTATGAGAAAAAGCAGAGAGAGCAGAACGTTAGAGATTGAACTAACAGATTCTGCAGAGTGGGAGAATAGAGATAGAATGAAGCAGAATGATGAAAAAGGGGTCCCTATGTCCTCCAGCAGTCTAAGCCTATAGCAGCAGAACTATAGAGATAGCTCAGGATAACCTGAGCCACTCTAACTAGAAGCTTTATCAAAAAGGAAAGTTTTAAGCCTAGCCTTAAAAGTAGACAGGGTGTCTGCCTCACGGACTAAAACTGGTAGTTGGTTCCACAGGAGAGGAGCCTGATAACTAAAAGATCTGCCTCCCATTCTACTTTTAGAAATTCTAGGAACCACTAGTAAACCTGCAGATTGAGAGCGAAGTGCTCTGTTAGGAACATAAGGAACAATCAGATCTCTGATATCAAAACACTCTTCTTCTTCCTCTCAGATGAAAACCCAGAAGCATGGGGTTCTGTCAGATTGACAGACCGTAGTAGCCACGTTAGCTCAGCCATGTCTTTGTCCAAATACGTCGTCTCCTTTTCTTTTTAAGTCTTTCAGCACTAAATTGCCCAAATATCCAAGGCAGCACGTTTCACTCTAGTGAGCTTCATGTTCCTCTGCTACTGGTTTGTCTTCCAGATAGACGAGTCCCAGTAGCGCCATCTCACTACGGAGCTGAGTCCCACCTGGTTTTTAGACGTACAGTGTGAGCAGGTAGATCGCATCAGAGCGTCGGGCTGAACATGCATTATGAGTTGTGAACTCATACTGTACGTACAGCGTTAGCTGCTGCTGCGTGCAACGACTGAAAAAAATGGCACACTGTATGCCCGGCTTAAACCAGTCTAGTGCTGTTCCTTTAATTCCAACAAAATATTATATTATAAATATAATATTCTGATCAACTGTATCAAATGCAGCACTGAGATCCAACAGGACGAGCACAGATACAAGTCCATTATCTGAGGCCATGAGAATATCATTAGTGACTTTCACCAGAGCTGTTTCAGTGCTATGATGAGCTTTAAAGCCAGACTGAAACTCTTCAAAAAGTTCATTATGGTGGAAGTGATCGCAAACTTGTTTGGCAACTACTTTCTCAAGAATTTTAGATCAGAAAGGAAGATTGGATATAGGTCTATAATTGACCAAGTCATCTGGATCTAACATCCAAGTTGTAGGCTTAGATGAAGACGATAGTTTTGCTAACTCTGAAAGTTCAACTGGATCAAAGCAGTCTAAACCCGGTTCAGATTCCATGACTAACTCAGTTGCTGCCCCCCCCCACCCCCCCTGCAGAGACAAACCAATGGCGGATAGAGGAGTGCTAATGATCTTATTTTTAATAAGATCAATCCACATAACCTCAAAGTGCTGACGGGAAAACCTCAATCCTACGATCTTCTGTTTTTAACTCTGCATGAAACTTTCTTTTAAATAGATTGTCTTTCCTGTAGGTGTGCCAAAGGTTACTATGGAAACCCAATATTGGACATATCATCCGGTGGCCAATGTCGTCCATGCCCGTGTCCAGATGGTCCCCACAGTGGACGAAACTTTGCCACATCTTGTTACCAGGACAACCGCAACAGACAAATAATCTGCAACTGTAACCAAGGTTACACAGGTAAACCGCATATAAACATGTATGGAAATGTGTGTGTATATATATATATGATTTTATCTGTTGATGGGAAAAAGCTTTTCTATACAAAAGGAGTCAGTTCCCTTTAAAATGATCATTGGTTCTGTCACCAAGGGGAACACTAGGAGATTACAGCCCATAATGTGTTTCTAACGTTGTTTGGGGGAATTTAGATGTTTCCTGGATAAAGTGAAGTTGTGCTTCTCTAAAATCATCTTTTTGTCCTTCGTTCAGAGATGGACTTGCTGCTTTGTTTCTGGATGAGCTCAGTTTGGTCACAAATCAATAGCTGAACATTTTCCTTCATAATGTTTAGGTAAAAGGATAAAAGTTGATAAAAACATACATGCCGCCGTATGGTGGCTGCAGAAAAGCACAGCAGTAGCATCAGAATATCACTATTAAAATCAGGCTGGATCTAACTGGACGCTGGTCTTAATTAATACTCCAGCTTTGTCTCACTTGGCAAGAGGATGTTTTTCCAAATATGGTAAACCTTTGTCACCTTTGAACTCTACCATGGAGACCAATGGTTCCTCTATCTATCCAGCCAGTGGTGTTTCCACTCTTATTAGCAGGTTTTATGATTTCATTCTTTGTCTCTATATGTGTGTCTGTGGAACATAACGTTCAGGTTTCTCGTGACCAAGTGAAGTTAGGTAGCAACAGGAGCGTTTCCCTCTAGGCTCTGGTGAATAGTAATGGTTTTGTTTTCCTTCCTCCCTGTCCTACTGGCACAGGGATTGTTAAACGCTCCGGGGCAACCATTTTTAAGCGTGAGTAGTGAAAGTTGGTCCCCTCCCATCCCTGCTTCCCCCTCTTTTTTTGTTTAGTTTTAATCCACCAAGCCTACCATCCTCCTCACCAGCCTTACCCATGCATGACCTTAGGAGCACCGCTGTGCTAAACACCCTCACAGTTGGACCTGATTCAAAAGTTGCAGAAATTTATTCCAGTGTTTATTTTCTAATCATGCTAATGGGATTATTATTATTACAATAAATAAAAAGTCGCATCACCGAATTAAGTAGATGAATGGATTTAAAACCAAAATTTGAAGCAGGTCAGTGTAAATATTCCCCCAACAGAGACCTGAGCCAGAGTCGTCCTGCTGCAGGTAAACCTGGCTCACCTGGTTCGCTGTCTGCTGTGTGTTTTTGGATTGCCAAGTAGAACACGTGTGACCAAATAATGTCATTACATAAAAGGGTTACAATATTTGTCTTATTTGTGATATTTGTTTAAATGACTTCTATTTTTTCTTGAACGATAAAAATAAGTAGCTGAAGCCCTGCGTCTAACTGCAAGGCCTACGAGAAACAGACTGGAAACCAGCCTTCAGGGTGTTTCCTGGAGCATCTTGTGGACTTGATAAATCAAACAGAAATGAGGTCACTTCCTGTCTGAACATGATGAGAAGATGGCATGACACTACAATAGTCAAAAGAAAGGCGTGGATGGGCTTTCCCACAGCTACTGGGTTATTACAGAACAGCGCAGATGAGAATGAGCCGACGTGAAGCTAAATGGACAGAGATAGACCTGCCTTACAGTCATATACATCTACAATCCTGGCTCCCACATCATTATCTTATTAAACAACAACAAACAGACTCTGACCAAATACCCTGGTGGCTAAAAGTACCGTTGGACAGATGGCAAAAAGTATGAAGCAAATAAAGGTGCTCAAATTTTAAGATGGCCTGCTTATGATAGAGACGTTCTCCCTGCAAGAATGGATAAGAGGTTTACACAGAGGTCACAAAAAGGTATAACAGTAACCCTTCAGGTCTCTAATAGGGTGATAGAATGATTCTATAGGGTATCTGGTCCTTCAGGTCTCTAATAGGTTCATACAATGATTCTATAGGGTATCTGGTCCTTCAGGTCTCTAATAGGGTGATAGAATGATTCTATAGGGTATCTGGTCCTTCAGGTCTCTAATAGGGTGATAGAATGATTCTATAGGGCCGCGGTTCTCAAAGTGTGTGGCGCGACCCACTGGTGGGGAATTGAGACGTGACAGGTGGGGCGCGCCAAGTTCCGGTGTGTGTGTGTGTGTGTGTGTGTGTGTGTGTGTGTGTGTGACTATAAATGTAGAATGTGTGAGAGCAAACTGTCCTTATAGCTGTATGTTGCCGCTTTTTAGACCAATCAAACCCACAAAGTAATCATTACTAGCCTACATGCAGTCTAATTAAAAGAACATTAGATATGAGAAAAATTTCCCCTGGAACTGAAGTGCCAAAATAATGATTGACGTGACGTCGGCATATTATTTGTAACAGAATAAACTTTCGCGCCCCAGTGTTGCCAACTCAGCGACTTTGTCGCTATATTTCAGACCCCTTCAGCGACTCTTTTTCAAAAAAACAAATCTATCGCCTTTTGGAGACTCTTACGTGAAAGCACGTATCGTTCCTTTTCTTGTCCTCCAGCGGCAGGTGCTGCCGTGGGGCGCCTCCTCCCTCCCAACCCCGTTCTCCCCCGCTATTGCAGGAGTCCCTATCAGCGCTGCAGTCAGAGCAGAGACACAGCATGTTTAACTTTTGCGTCCAGACTGCAAATAAAGCGCACATGCGCCGGGATTGACGGCGCAGGTTGATCATAAATAACTGAATTTGAAATATTTTATGTTAAATAAATAACGGCGTTTGATTCACACAGCCACATGTTCATGTTTCTGGTTAGGAGTGGAGAGCGAGTATCCACTCATCGGGCAGAGAGCTGTGTGCATTCTTCTTCCCTTTGCCACATCATAACTCTGTGAGATGGGCTTTTCAGCTGCTGCTTCAATGAAAACAAAATACAGATCTCAGCAGAACATTGAGCATGACTTGAGAGTGGCAGTATCAAGCCTGCAACCCCGTTTTGAGAAACTGCAATGCAAAACAGGCTCATTGCAGCCACTAATGCAGGGATAAATAGACCTGTCTTGCCAGATGGATTTCACTTCTTTTCTTTTATTAACAGATTGCAGAGTGGCACTTTAATTTTTTCTATCTTTGAGCTTGATACAAATTTTGACACAGCTGCATTTTTATTTTCTTTATTTTTGAGCTTGCTGTTATTTGATGTAGATTTGTATTTAGATACTACTTGTTACTTCAATAAAATTGGAACATTTTAAGATTGTTGAATATTTCATTAGCATTGTGTTGGGGCGATGGGGACAGGCGGGGCTTGAAAATTCCCCCTTGTCCAAAGTGGGGAATGACAGAAAAAGTTTGAGAACCACTGCTATAGGGTATCTGGTCCTTCAGGTCTCTAATAGGGTGATAGAATGATTCAATAGGGTATCTGGTCCTTCAGGTCTCTTCATAGGGTGATAGAATGATTCTATAGGGTATCTGGTCCTTCAGGTCTCTAATAGGGTGATAGAATGATTCTATAGGGTATCTGGTCCTTCAGGTCTCTAATAGGGTGATAGAATGATTCTATAGGGTATCTGGTCCTTCAGGTCTCTAATAGGGTGATAGAATGATTCTATAGGGTATCTGGTCCTTCAGGTCTCTAATAGGGTGATAGAATGATTCTATAGGGTATCTGGTCCTTCAGGTCTCTAATGGGGTGATAGAATGATTATATAGGGTATCTGGTCCTTCATGTCTCTAATAGGGTGATAGAATGATTCTATAGGGTATCTGGTCCTTCAGGTCTCTAATAGGGTGATAGAATGATTCTATAGGGTATCAGGTCCTTCAGGTCTCTAATAGGGTGATAGAATGATTCTATAGGGTATCTGGTCCTTCAGGTCTCTAATGGGGTGATAGAATGATTATATAGGGTATCTGGTCCTTCATGTCTCTAATAGGGTGATAGAATGATTCTATAGGGTATCTGGTCCTTCAGGTCTCTAATAGGGTGATAGAATGATTCTATAGGGTATCTGGTCCTTCAGGTCTCTAATAGGGTGATAGAATGATTCTATAGGGTATCTGGTCCTTCAGGTCTCTAATAGGGTGATAGAATGATTCTATCGGGTATCTGGTCCTTCAGGTCTCTAATAGGGTGATAGAATGATTCTATAGGGTATCTGGTCCTTCAGGTCTCTAATAGGGTGATAGAATGATTCTATAGGGTATCTGGTCCTTCAGGTCTCTAATAGGGTGATAGAATGATTCTATAGGGTATCTGGTCCTTCAGGTCTCTAATAGGGTGATAGAATGATTCTATCGGGTATCTGGTCCTTCAGGTCTCTAATAGGGTGATAGAATGATTCTATAGGGTATCTGGTCCTTCAGGTCTCTAATAGGGTGATAGAATGATTCTATAGGGTATCTGGTCCTTCAGGTCTCTAATAGGGTGATAGAATGATTCTATAGGGTATCTGGTCCTTCAGGTCTCTAATAGGGTGATAGAATGATTCTATTGGGTATCTGGTCCTTCAGGTCTCTAATAGGGTGATAGAATGATTCTATCGGGTATCTGGTCCTTCAGGTCTCTAATAGGGTGATAGAATGATTCTATAGGGTATCTGGTCCTTCAGGTCTCTAATAGGGTGATAGAATTATTCTATAGGGTATCTGGTCCTTCAGGTCTCTAATAGGGTGATAGAATGATTCTATAGGGTATCTGGTCCTTCAGGTCTCTAATAGGGTGATAGAATGATTCTATAGGGTATCTGGTCCCTCAGGTCTCTAATAGGGTGATAGAATGATTCTCTAGGGTATCTGGTCCTTCAGGTCTCTAATAGGGTGATAGAATGCTTCTATAGGGTATCTGGTCCTTCAGGTCTCTAATAGGGTGATAGAATGATTCTCTAGGGTATCTGGTCCTTCAGGTCTCTAATAGGGTGATAGAATGATTCTATAGGGTATCTGGTCCTTCAGGTCTCTAATAGGGTGATAGAATGATTCTATAGGGTATCTGGTCCTTCAGGTCTTTAATGGGGTGATAGAATGATTCTCTAGGGTATCTGGTCCTTCAGGTCTCTAATAGGGTGATAGAATTATTCTATAGGGTATCTGGTCCTTCAGGTCTCTAATAGGGTGATAGAATGATTCTATAGGGTATCTGGTCCTTCAGGTCTCTAATAGGGTGATAGAATGATTCTATAGGGTATCTGGCCCTTCAGGTCTCTAATAGGGTGATAGAATGATTCTATAGGGTATCTGGTCCTTCAGGTCTCTAATAGGGTGATAGAATGATTCTATAGGGTATCTGGTCCTTCAGGTCTCTAATAGGGTGATAGAATGATTCTATCGAGTATCTGGTCCTTCAGGTCTCTAATAGGGTGATAGAATGATTCTATAGGGTATCTGGTCCTCCAGGTCTCTAATAGGGTGATAGAATGATTCTATAGGGTATCTGGTCCTTCAGGTCTCTAATAGGGTGATAGAATGATTCTATAGGGTATCTGGTCCTTCAGGTCTCTAATAGGGTCATACAATGATTCTATAGGGTATGTGGTCCTCCAGGTCTCTAATAGGGTGATAGAATGATTCTATCGGGTATCTGGTCCTTCAGGTCTCTAATAGGGTGATAGAATGATTCTATAGGGTATCTGGACCTTCAGGTCTCTAATAGGGTGATAGAATGATTCTATCGGGTATCTGGTCCTTCAGGTCTCTAATAGGGTGATAGAATGATTCTATAGGGTATCTGGACCTTCAGGTCTCTAATAGGGTGATAGAATGATTTAATAGGGTATCTGGTCCTTCAGGTCTCTAATAGGGTGATAGAATGATTCTATAGGGTATCTGGTCCTTCAGGTCTCTAATAGGGTGATAGAATGATTCTATAGGGTATCTGGTCCTTCAGGTCTCTAATGGGGTGATAGAATGATTATCTAGGGTATCTGGTCCTTCAGGTCTCTAATAGGGTGATAGAATGATTCTATAGGGTATCTGGTCCTTCAGGTCTCTAATAGGGTGATAGAATGATTCTATAGGGTATCTGGTCCTTCAGGTCTCTAATAGGGTGATAGAATGATTCTATAGGGTATCTGGTCCTTCAGGTCTCTAATAGGGTGATAGAATGATTCTATAGGGTATCTGGTCCTTCAGGTCTCTAATAGGGTGATAGAATTATTCTATAGGGTATCTGGTCCTTCAGGTCTCTAATAGGGTGATAGAATGATTCTATAGGGTATCTGGTCCTTCAGGTCTCTAATAGGGTGATAGAATGATTCTATAGGGTATCTGGTCCTTCAGGTCTCTAATAGGGTGATAGAATGCTTCTATAGGGTATCTGGTCCTTCAGGTCTCTAATAGGGTGATAGAATGCTTCTATAGGGTATCTGGTCCTTCAGGTCTCTAATAGGGTGATAGAATGATTCTCTGGGGTATCTGGTCCTTCAGGTCTCTAATAGGGTGATAGAATGATTCTATAGGGTATCTGGTCCTTCAGGTCTCTAATAGGGTGATAGAATGATTCTATAGGGTATCTGGTCCTTCAGGTCTCTAATGGGGTGATAGAATGATTCTCTAGGGTATCTGGTCCTTCAGGTCTCTAATAGGGTGATAGAATGATTCTCTAGGGTATCTGGTCCTTCGGGTCTCTAATAGGGTGATAGAATGATTCTATAGGGTATCTGGTCCTTCAGGTCTCTAATAGGGTGATAGAATGATTCTATAGGGTATCTGGTCCTTCAGGTCTCTAATAGGGTGATAGAATGATTCTATAGGGCATCTGGTCCTTCGGGTCTCTAATAGGGTGATAGAATGATTCTATAGGGTATCTGGTCCTTCAGGTCTCTAATAGGGTGATAGAATGATTCTATAGGGTATCTGGTCCTTCAGGTCTCTAATAGGGTGTGTAACATTGGTTGGGCTGAAAATGGCATATTAGCTGTTCTATGAGCCCTAATGCCGCCTGGTTAAAAGCCCTAGAATGAAACCACAGCTTTTCTTCCTTTTATGGTTTGATCATGAATATTTAGATGAGCTGTGCTCTGATTGGTTGGTTTACAACGAGCCAAGCTGCTGAGCAAAGACGCATCATAGCAACAAGCACTCACTTACTGAAACATCAGATTGTTGATATGGTAGGGGGACCAGACGTCCTCTTTTTTCAGGACATGTCCTACTTTTCACTCCTAAAAAAAATGTCCGGGGGGGGGGAATTTAAACATTGTCAGGTATTGTGGTCGACTACAGTGCAGCCGTAGTCAAACGGAGATGGGGGCAGGGAGCCAGCAGGGGATGGAGCGACTGAACCCGACCAGCCTGGACACAGGTGGCCCATGGTTCCCTGCTGAGGTCCGGTCCAGTCAGCGGCCCGGCAGTCTACACTTCATTTTTTTGGGTGACTTACCCAAAGATCGGAGGAAGTCCGATAGATATCTCCTATTAGTATTAATATTAGGTGGAAAGAAAGCTATAACTCGCAGATGACCCGATGTGGAACCTCCATCATGTTTGGACTGGAAATTCACACAATGGAGAGGATGACTTTCCCATTAAGACTTAGAAATACAATAAATAATGGAAAGAATGGAACACTCATCTTGAAATCTACTGTATAAGTAATGTAATTACTTTTTTTGTTGTTATTATTTAACTGCTCCTGTCAAACTAGTTGATCTGTGATTTTTGTTGGAAGAGGGGTCCAATTGTTAATTTGTTCAATGTATGTATTTGTATTTCTAAAACTACTAAAATGAAAAATATAAAGTATAAAAAAAGTTAGAGTTAGAGTTAAAGACCTGAACCTGAGATGGGAATGAAAAGGATTCAGTATTTCCTGACTGACTAAGCAGTGTGTGGTCGCCGTGTCCTTGCTTCATCCGTTCCTTTCACCACAAACTCAACCTCAGCAAATATTCTGTTCTTTTTGTTTTTCTTCCATCCATAAGTTTCATTTTCTCCTGTTGCTTTGTCTACGCAGGAGCCCGGTGTGAGGAATGCGCCCCTGGTTACTATGGCAACCCGTCTCAGCCGGGCGGGCGCTGTCAGCCATGTCAGTGCAGCAACAACATAGACATGTCTGATATGGACGCCTGTGACCGTCGGACCGGACAGTGCAGGAAGTGCCTCTACAACACTGAGGGCCCTAACTGCAGCATCTGCAAGAGCGGGTATTTCGGAGATGGATCCCGTCGCAACTGCAGGAGTCAGTCACACTTTTCTGAGATCATCAAACAAACAATGTGCTTTGTTTTTATCTACGGAGATGGTTGCTAGCATTGCTGTTCTTTTCTCCAGAGTGTACATGCAACTTTTTGGGCACCGAGCACAGTCAGTGCATGGCGCGGGAGGAATGCGTGTGCCAGCGCGCCATGGGCCAGTGTCAGTGTCTGCCCAACGTAGTGGGTCTGACATGTGACCACTGCGCCCCAAACCACTGGAACCTGGCCAGCGGGAAAGGCTGCGAACCATGCAGCTGTGACCCCAACAACTCTGTCACATCCTCCTGCAATGAAGTAAGTCTGGCCTGGATCAGAGGAAAACAAACCTTCAGCAGCGCAGGAGACACAGCTCCAGTATTAGGGAGCTTTTTCTTATTGCCATCATGCATGTGTTTGCTTTGCTTCCTGTCCCCCAGTTTACTGGCCAGTGTCAGTGTCGGGAGGGCTTTGGAGGGAAGACCTGCACAGACTGTGAGGAGAACTTTTGGGGAGACCCCAGGACGCAGTGCAGGGGTCAGACTAAGTGATTTAGTGACTTCCTCGTTGGAGAATTTGTTTTGATTAAGGAAAACATGCCACAAATTCTTTCTCCAAAAGTCTCCCTGTTTTCCCTCTGCAGCTTGCGACTGTGACTGGCGTGGGATCAAGACCTCTCAGTGCAACCGGGTGACGGGCCACTGCGTCTGCCAGCAGGGCGTGTCGGGTGTTCGCTGTGACCAGTGCGCCAGAGGATTTGCCGGCCAGTTTCCTAACTGCCTGCCCTGTCACCAGTGCTTTGGGGACTGGGATCGCATCGTGCAGGTGAAGCGCTGGGGGAGACAGAGTTTCTGCTCGGTCACTAAACCAGTGAACCGTCTGTCCAAAAGCTCTCTTTCTATCATTCCCAGGACTTGGCAGTTCGTACCAAGACTCTTGCAGAGCGGGCCCATGAGATTCAAGAAACCGGGCTGATTGGCCCCTATGAGAAAACCTTCAAAGACCTGGAAGAGAAGCTGGCTCAAGCTCAGGCCATCGTCAATGCACGCAACGCCACGACTGCAGCCGTTTCTACCCTGATGGAGCTTATTGAGGATCTCAGGTACTTCTGGGACAGATGAGAGTAGAACAGTTGATAAAAGCTTCTCCCGTGAGTTATTTAATGTGGCTAAAAGCTTGTTGTGTCTCAAAGGGCGCAGATTGGTGAGACAACTGAGGGTTTGAATCACGTGGAGGGAGATTTAACCATCATCCAGGACCGAAACTCTGATGCCAGCAAGGAGCTGAATGCTCTGGAGCGGGAGGCTCGAGAGCTCAACCTCACATCAGAGCAGCTCCAAAATCAACTGGATGTCCTGAAAAACTCCAACTTCCTAGGTGAGGCCAAAGAAAGTGGAGTTTGCAGTTTCCAGGGACTAGCCCAGCTGAGATCCAACCAGAAGCCTCTTTGTTCTCTAGGAGCTTACGACAGTATCCGCAGCTCCTACAACACGTCTGCAGATGCTGAGCGGCGTGCCAAGGCGTCCACAACCGCCAAGCCCAGCACAGTCAGTCAGTCTGCAGACATCCGCCGCCGAACCGAGCGCCTCATCTCTGCCAAGAAGGACGACTTCAATCGCAAAAACGCCGCAAACAAGCAGTCGCTGGGAGAGCTGAAGACCAGAGCGCAGGGCCTGGACATGAGAAGGCTCAATGAAAAGGTTGGACTGAGCTCCATGTCCTCTGATGATCAAAAGATGGTTTTCATCTAAATAAAAGACAAAATAGAAAAGTGTGATTATCTGGAAGGATCAAAAGTCTGACTCTAGCAGATTATTAAGCATCATCAAAAAGGAAGAAGTTAATAAAAAGGTTCTTTGTGTTTCACTGACAGGTCTGTGGCTCGCTGAGTGATGCGCCATGCACAGAGAGTCCATGTGGGGGCGCTGGCTGCCGAGACGACGAAGGGAAGCCCCACTGCGGAGGCCTGAACTGCAACGGAGCTGTGGCTGCAGCGGACAACGCTTTGGAAAGAGCCAAGCATGCAGAGAAGGAGCTGAACAAGGCCATGGGGGAGATGCAGGAGCTCTATAGCAAGGTGGGCATGGAGGCTGCGTAAAAAAAACACAGAAGTTTGGACGCTGAGTCAAACTGTGGTCCAGCTGCTTCGCTGCTCGGCGCTCTGGATGTTTATCTGCTCTGTTCTGTAGCTTCCAGCTAGAGAGCAGCTCGGCTTTATTTACCTTATGAGCTGGAAAAATAGTTTGAACACGTTTTTAAGCTAGAAAGTCCACCTCCAAACATCCTCTGTTCATTGGGATTATAATCTTTGGCAGGTTTGAACTTTTCTTGTTAATTTGAGTATTATAAACTGTTTCTCCATAGTTCATAAAGTAAATGTTTTAGTGCAGCAAAAATGATCAGAGCTGCTCTCAGTTATTCTGGCTTTTTTTTAACCTTTGGGGTTTAACTCTTTGGTATTTATTTATTTTCCATATGCAGAATGTCTGCAGAAGCGAATGTCAGCTCACAGGTAGAGTCTGTCTGTCTGTCTGTCTCTTTATTTATTTATTTATTTATTTATATACACTACTCAAATAAATGAAAGGAACACTTTGTAATCAGAGTAAAGCATCAAGTTAATTAAACTTGTGGGATATTGATTGGTCAGGTCAGTAGCAGAGGGGGTGTTAATCAGTTTCAGCTGCTTTGGTGTTAATGAAATGAACAACAGGTGAACTAGAGGAGCAACAACCAGACGACCATCAGAACAGGAATGGTTTTACAGGTGGAGGCCGCTGACATTTTATCCCCTCCTCATCTTTTCTGACTCTTTTTCACCAGTTTAGCATTTGGCTAGGGTCACTGTCACTACTGTTAGCATGAGGCGCTACCTGGACCCTACAGAGGTTGCACAGGCAGTCCAATTCCTCCAGGATGGCGCATCAATACGTGCCATTGCCAGAAGGTTTGCTGTGTCTCCCAGCACAATCTCAAGAACATGGAGGAGATTCCAGGAGGCAGGCGGTTACTCCAGGAGAGCTGGACAGGGCCGTAGAAGGTCTACAACCCATCAGCAGGACCGCTATCTGCTCCTTTGTTCAAGGAAGAGCAGGAGGAGCACTGCCAGAGCCCTACAAAATGACCTCCAGCAGGCCACTGGTGTGAATGTCTCTGACCAAACAATCAGAAACAGACTCCACGAGGATGGCCTGAGGGCCCCACGTCCTCTAGTGGGCCCTGTGCTCACTGCCCGGCACCGTGGAGCAGCACTCTGGGAACAGCCTATTGGTTCAGAAATGTCTTTCTGTGTCTGAGCCTCTGGCTGAGGGGGTCAATGATGGCGTTCTGGACAGCAGGCAGGTCGGCAGTCTGACCCATGATTGGGGTCTGAGTGATGAACCAGGCTGGGAGTTTTAAAGGCCTCAGGAATCTTTTGCAGATGTTTAGACTTAATTTGTTGATTCAGATGATTAGGTGCATAGCAGCTCGTTTAGAGACCTTTATCATTATATGCTAATTTGGTAAGATAGGAATGTTGGGTTTTCATGAGCTGGATGCTAAAATCATCCTTATGGAGACAATAAAAGACCTGAAATATGTCAGTGTGCAAAGAATCTAAAATATATGAATGTTCAAGTTTTATCATTACATTATGGAAAATAATGAACTTTATCACAATATGCTAATATTTAGAGAAGGATCTGTAAATCAGATGCTTCGATGCCCAGAAGGCTCCCGTTAGGAACGCAGATTCAGGATGAAGTCCAGGGTTCATTTACAGCCTCATCCTTCAATGAAAGTTTCACTTCCTTCATGTCTATGAACATTTATGCCACCGAGTTTCAGCTCATTGATGATGATGATGATGATGGTGATGATGATGATGAAGGTGATGATGAGGATGGTGATGATGATGAAGAAACAGGCTGTTTTTCTCTGACGCCTGAAGAGCTGCTCATGTTTGTTATGAGAACAGGAACTGGGTTTTCTTTCTGGGGTCACTGGGATGGGAACCAGCATGCATGCCACACTTTTCAGATTCTCTCCTGCTAACTATGCTAAGATGAGTAGAAAATTAATCTGATGACCTTTCACCCCCGACATGTAAGAATATACCTGTTCAGACGGTACTTTAGTAATGAATGCAGGTGATCGTTGGTATTTTGATGAGTAAAATAATCTCCTCTCTGCAGGTGGCAGAAGCTAAGGCCAAGGCAGAGGAGGCTAAGGGTAAAGCCCAAACTGCTCTGGACAAAGCCACCGCCACCAAGAACAAAGTGGAACGCTCCAACAACAACCTCAGAGACCTCATCAAACAGATCCGGGACTTCCTCACCCGTCAGTCTTTGTGTGCTGAATAGGCCTGTTAGCTTAGCCTCCTGTGCTAACCCTTACGACCTGCTGATTTCCCACAGAGGAAGGAGCAGACCCGGACAGCATTGAGGCGGTGGCCAACCAGGTGCTGCAGCTCTCCATCCCTGCCTCCCCCTTCCAGATCAGAGATCTGGCGGATGAGATCAAGGACCGCGTCCACAGCCTTTCAAACGTAGACGCCATTCTGCAGCAGACGCAGGATGATGTCAGAAAGACGGAGAAGCTGCTGCTGGATGCCAAGAGGGCGAGGTAAACGCAGCACAGTTTGACTGTTTGATCCGCTGATAAATGTTGCTCTGCCTGACGGAGAGTCTTTGCTCGTTTAGGCATCGTGCTGAGGGGGTGAAAGACACAGCGGAGGAGGTGAAGCAGGCATTGGTGGATGCAAAGAGCGCCCAGACTTTGGCGGAGAAGGCCATAACCAGAGCCAGGGCCGACATTAGAGAGACCGAGAATCGACTGGCACAGGTAGCCCTTTCTAAAAGTTTTCCACTCCTGGATGAATACAGACTGGGAGACATCAGACATCCAACCTGCACACTTCATTCCTCGGTTGCAGTGGTTTAACCCGAACAGGAAAGCTAAATGGAAAACGGTTCACTGCAAGAACAATCTGAAAATGACTTAATAATTCTTAAAATAAGCGTCCATCCCTACTGGGGTGGCGAGGGGTGCTGGTGCCTATGGGGCGGGGTCCACCATGGACAGGTCTCCAGTCCATCGCAGGGCAACAGAGAGACAAACAACCATTCACACTCACACCTAAGGAGAATCTAGAGAAGCCAATTAACCTAACAGTCATGTTTTTGGACTCTGGGAGGAAGCTGGAGTACCCGGGGAGAACCGACGCATGCTCAGAGAGAACATGCTAACTCCATGCAGAAATACCCCGGGAATTGAACCCGGAACTTTCTTGCTGCAAGGCAACAGTGCTACCCACTGCTCCACTGAGCAGCCTATAAAAATAAAACGTTTCAATAAGCGTATTTACCTTTAATTTGAACTGGCAGCGTTGCGAGGCGAGGGCTCAAAGATGTACGGCTGGAAGCCTTCTACACCAAACCAAGCTTCTGCCGCCCTGGCGTCCTCTTCCACAACATCTTCGTCCCCGCTTTCCTCCTCTAAATAAAAAATGGATGACGGAGGAGACTCATCCACGACCTCCGACACTAAACTCTCCTCCTCTTGCATGTTTCCTCTGTCCATAGCGTTCCTTGACAGCGTCGTTTCTAAGGCACCGATTTACTGCTACTTGGTCCCAATGGAATTTCCCATTGGGAACCTGCTAGCACTAAGATGCTAACTGGTTAGCAAGATGCTTCCGATAAACCGGCCACAACCAAAAGGCTTGCTAACCTTCCGCCACAACAATCCCGCCCCCTTGAAAAACGACCAATCACATTCACTTTATTCACTCGTGTAAAGTCGGGCACCACTGGGAGAATTCGGAAATGCAACGGTTGGAACAGCCGCTTCCCTACAACTTTAAAATTAGATCTTTAGATTATTAGATTAGATTATGCTTTTCAAATAAGAGTCTGCTGTTTGTCTCTTTCTTGTTTTAAATGTAAATAGTCTTGTTTGTTTGAAACACTTTGTTCCATTGGCAAAGTGTCTCACTTACCTCTTCAATTCAAGAACAAATGCACTTCATTTAAGAAAAATTCACTTAGGTTCATTTTTTTGCAGTGTAGAACTCAGTTCCTTTCCAGGATTTCTGCAAGTACCGCCACAGCTGGACAGAAGCTGGTAGCAAGATTAAAAGAGGAGGATGGAGGTGGAGGGGATGGAGGCGGAGAAGATTACCAGAAACTGCTGCAGCGTCTCCAACCATAACCGTCATTAGCTAGCTGCTAATAGCGGATGGCTGATATCCTGATGACTTTTCTCTGTGAGAAAAATACTTCCCACCCCTAAAAGTAATTGATAAATTTGGCTAAGATGCTGTCAAGTTTGGTTTCCCACTTTAAAATAAAAATAGTTTGTAGCTGTTAACAGTTTGTGTTAAATGGATAGACTACCTGTTAGCACTAAAAATGTTTCATCTTGTTTCTATTTTTCTTTAGCCTGACGTAGTCCGACTCAATTCTAGTCAGAATGAGTCTGATGCTGCTCCATAGAGCTGTGATTATGGGGCGTGTTTCGAACGAACCAGGAAAAAAAATGCCTCTGCACTCAATTGGATAGACCTACAACCAATAAGAGCAACGGAGTGCGTGACGTATCTTAAGCGAGGCATAGTTGTTGTCCACAAAAATCAAAGCGTGCAGTTTCACGCCTAGAATAAGAAGATGAGACTTGATCGCGTTTCTCTGTTCCTCTTTTAAAATTAATTTGCTGTCGATATCTTCTAGAACAGACCTAATAGCAGAATCTACTCACCCAAACTCTCCAGCGGCAGCCATTATTGTTGTCACCCAAGCGCGCTTTGGTCACGTGGTTGATAACGTTACTCTTGATCATCTGTCCATCATCGTATAAAGCCCGCCCTGACAATTTGATTGGATCGCCTGACAGTGGGCTATAATACTCGCGCTACTATGGAGCAGAGCCAGACCGAACTTCCCCGAACTCAAACCTTGTGGGCGGGACTAAGTTCGGACTGGCACCCAGGCTAATTTTTCTTTTAACTTAAGATAAAATCTTCCAACACTTCTTAACAACTTTGTTGTTTCCTATCTTTTACTGTAATGCTCCTTTAAATAAAGACTATCTTCCTATTGGCTGTCAACTAAAGTTTCTAGGTGTCTGCTGTCCTCTAGTGGCTACAAGGAGTATCACCAGTGCTTTGAAGAGCGTTTGCTCACCACTGTGCTCAGTATGTCAGCAGTCATCGATACGTGCAGATTACATTTGAAAGAACTGAGCTAAATGCGTTTTAGACTTAAATTAGTCCCACCAAGCTATACTGTTTATGATTAATCAAAGTCATTCTATTTATTTTCATATTTAAGCATCAGACGTCCCCTTCAAAAAAAAAAACGTAAAATTATTCTAAATATAGGTTTAAAGAACAGCCAGAAAAGTAACCGGTCATAAATAGAGGCAGGCTGGGACTGCTAATCTGTGCTAATCTGCCTCTAGGGCCGGTCCTCCTTAAATCATACCAGCCCCAACTCTCCGGCCAAAGCTCCTTCCTGGCAGTAAATAACTGAAGGAGCTCAAAAAGTAATCCAATGTTAACTACCTAAACGATGCATGCAGTATTTATAGCCCTTCCGGGTCGTGTGGGCTGGTGTAGATGGAAAAATGCCAAAGCCAAAAAACGTTCCCAGCCTGAATAGAGATGACAACAATATGAAGCATTACAAAAAAAAGAAGGTGGGGGTGGGGGGGTCAGAACCTGCTAATGATTTTGGAGCAGATGGAAACGAAAGTTACGACTGTAACTACGGTTCTCTGGCGGATGACCGCCAGACGCGGTAAAGCATGAATGATCACTCTTGCTCATGCACAGGAATCTTGTACCAACATAGTCCCGTGTGACCCCCGCCCGGTGACACCGGTGAGCCTTTATAGTCACGTGACAGCGACAGCTCAGTCCCTTAATCTTCTCGCGAAAACACGATGATTCCGAGGGACCGAGCGCTCTGGCGGTCATCCGGGATTCATAGAACCATAGCTACAGTCGTAACTCTCGTTCTATTTCATCCCTGCTGACCACCAGAGGTGGTGCTTAAAGCACGGATGACGATTACCAACAGAGTCCTGAGGAATCGCACACAGAAACAACAAAACATGCCCACCTCACTGGGAAGATGGTGCGCGCTGGGACAGGATCCCCTGCATTGGGTGAATGCCGAATGTACGCCTGTTCCACTAAATCCACAATCCAACGCGCAAGGCGCAGTTTAGAAAGGGCCTGCCCCCTGCGGGGAGCAAACAGACTTTCCGACTGAGAAGCTGTGAGACTGACGTATGCCTTCGGTGCCCGAACAGGGCAGAGAAGCTCATCAGGCCCATCCGCATCAAGGCGGGCAAGCTGGAGGGGCACAGTGTGGCTCCAGGATTAATTGCTTATTTTCTGACTGCTTCTTTGCAGATCGAGTCAGAAACATCCAACAGTGAGCGGAACTTGGACGATGCCATGGGTCGCCTCGGCACACTGGAGCAGGAAATCAATGCCCAGAAGACCAAACGAGCCAAAAACACCATGGCGGCGGCCCGGGCCGAGGAGACGGCAACCATGGCTCGAGACAAGGCGAACGAAGCCAAGCAGGTGGGCGTGGCACTCAACGCATCCCTAAATACAGCGAGGGGGGGGGAAAGCAATTTACCTGCTTTCTGCTCAGATTCTAGAGGGCCAGCTGACAGACAACTTCAATGAGGTGCAGCAACGAGCCGACACCAAGGCCAAGGCTGTCAGGGAGGCCAAGAAGCAGGCAGAGAGCCTGCGAGAGGAGGCCAAGGAGCTCCTCCACGATGCTCGCAAAAAGCTGCAGAAACTTGCAGGTAATGTTCCACTGATGAATATCCTCTGCATTAGAACGCATCCAGGTAGTTAAAGCTGTCTCCATGAACCCCAGTGGGCCTCAGCAGATGGCCGCTCACACTGAGCCTGGTTCTGCTGGAGGTTTCTCCCTGTTCAAAGGGAGTTTTTCCTCTCCACTGTCGCTACAAGCATGCTTAGTGTGAGGGATTGCTGAAGAGTCAATGAGTCGATGCAATCAGCTGGTTTTCCTTAGATAGAAAACTTTGAATCAATCTGACTGGATGATCTGGTGAACTGGAAAGTGACCTGAGATGACATGATGGCGTTATAGAAATAGACTGAATAGAATTGAATGTTAGGCTGAGCTTCTGCTTCGCTCTGTGCAGAGCTGGAGAAAAACTACGAGGAGAACCAGAGGAAGCTGGAGGGGAAAGCTCAGCAGCTGGACGGTTTGGAGGACAAAATGAGGAGCATCCTGAACGACATCAACAGACAGATCCAGATCTACAACACGTGTCAGTGAAGCAGCTCCTACCAGTTCCCTTCAGAGACAAGACAGTCTATGCATCTGCAGCATCTAGTTACTGCTTTTCTCTGTAGCAACCTGTCAGCATGTCACCAAGCACATATTTTACTTCTATTTATCTCTGCACAACTTTGAATGTATGTATTAAGTTTTTAAGTAGATAAACTCAGAGCAGCACAGAAACCCCCCCCCCCCCCCCCCCCCCCCATCCAGCTGTTAACCTTTGCCCCCTGATGGGTCCATCAACCCTGATGCGTGGCTTCATGGCGTCTGGTTTCCAGTCAGTCATGTGACCGATCCAGGAGCTTTTTCTAACTGATTCACTGAACTGGGTTTAAAAACGTTTCCGTCAACATGATGCATCTGCTGAGAAAAAGTCTAATCTTTTATCGTTAAAATGATCCAGGAGGAAAAAATGAATAGGAACCTTTCAGCTGTGGTTTTTATTTTCTCTTTGTTTTATCCTTTTCCTCTCAGTTATCACTCAGCTGATCTGAACTAAAGTTAATTTCAAATTTACTCTTAGTTTATTTACTGTTTTTACTGAACTTATTGTTTTAGAAATATGATTTAAAATCCTAGTCCTCAAGCATCCTCATTCACATTTTACCCTAAATAGTCACTGTATGATAGAAGTTTACATTATTTATCAGATACATCTAAAAATATCAAAGATGTTTTCAATTTAAACTTAGATATAAATAATACAAAATAACCTACAATAACTTAAAATATATCATTGTTTTAGGGCAGAGCTTCCAGATTAGCGCTCCTGATCAGGATCTCTTCAGATCTTTTGCTCGCTGCGTTTTTCCGTTGTCTGACGTTATTTCCTTTAACGCAGAGGTCACAGGTTAACGGACCGCGGTCCGGACCCACCTGCTGGCTAACCTGGACCCAACCTGCTGGCTAACCTGGACCCACCTGCTGGCTAACCTGGACCCAACCTGATATAAAACATTTATAAATTACTGCATTTTTTCCCACAGTGTCTAAATGTCACTTGCGCCGCTTCTCCTGTTAACACGGTAAAGCTCCTCTGGAGCGCCTGGGATTTAAAATAAAAATCAATGTATAACACGGATGCATAAAGCCTTGTTTTATTTCAGTGTTTAATTCTGTTTAACATAACGGATTAGAATTGAAATAGTCTCTGGATCTTAGCTTGTTGATGATTTTCTTTATTTGGACTCCTCTAATTTTTAATTGGTTCCCCCTGTATTAGATCATCAAATCAATTCAGTTCATTCTGTCCCATCAGCTGCCTGCAGTGTCTGCAAAGGTCCAGCAGGTGTCAGTATTCTGTGAGACAGTATCAATGCAGCATTAATACAGTTTGGCTTCATGATGCGTCATGAAGCCATCGTGACCTGACGGGTCGCTGCTTCGGCACCGGATGGTTTCTGTGATGCTCGGCCTGCCCTGCAGGGATGATCACACCGATGAAGGGAAAGTCATAAATGATGGTTTTAATTCAGCCTTTTCCGGCTACATTGCAGACATTTTTATGCATCACAGTTTGTGTTTGACATTATTTGATAAATGAAAATCTAATTTTTTACACATTTCAGCAGAGTCCCAATGATTGGTCATTGCAATGACGTCACCAAAGGAGCCTTTTAATAAAGATGAAGTGATTTCTGACTTTCCTGTGTCTCTGGAGAACTTCTTCATGTTGGACTGTCTCCTGTCCTTGGCTGTTTCTGTGTCGGACCTGCAGGGGGCTTTCAGCTGAGGTGCTCTTAAAGATGTTTCATTTTAAAAAACCACCTCATTTGTAGAGGTAATGACAGACCTGGCTGTAGCATGTGAGCAGAGGAGAAAGTAGCAGCTTTAGCATTGCCTAATATTCAGGAACCCCCCTTCATACTCACACACCACACAAACTGGGGGTATTTTAGGACCCAGGGAGCTGCAGATGGGACAATACTGCTCACTAAATATAGTTCAGGGCTCTGAGGCGGCTGCCCTGTCCTTATGACCATATTGGTCTGAGCCGTTCTGAGCTCTGTTAGCTACATAAACGTTAGCACACGTGTCATTTAAAGAGGCGGCTCAGGTATCTCCACCGTGCTGAAATAAGCTCTATTTTTAGCCACAGACACTGGATTCCATTTGGGTTTACATTTTGATCGGGCCATTTTAAGACATGAATCCTCCAGTGATTCTGTGGTCTGACATAATGCCCTTAAACCAGAGGTCATGGATTAGGGGACCGCGGTCCAGATCCAGACTGACCTGCAGGCTAACCTGGACCCTACCGGATTTAAACCATTTATAAAGTACTGCATGTTGTCTGATGGCAGTGTCTAATTTCCCCTGCTCCTCTTCTCCAGTTAATACGGTAAATCCCTGGGGAGCGTCCGGCTCCAGGCTGCACGTGATCCAAATGAGCCAATGAGCTGTCAGTCTGGGTTGCTGCTGCTGCTACTTTTAGACACAGCAGGCAAACCTGTGGCAAGCCGGGCGATGGGAAAGAAGGAGAAGACCATGAGAAAAAGAGAGCAGAGAAAGTGTGGACTGCTGGAAGAACTGCGGTGAACTGGTGAAAGAAAAGTGAAATGGCGTGCTCAAAGATGACCCTGCACATTTAGAGGATGTTTGGCTCAACCTGCTGCTGTGAAGCAGGATTCTCCACCATGAACAGAATCAACAATAAATCTGGATCCAGGCTCAAAATGAGCTCCTTGATATGTGCTTGAGAATGGCTTAGTCTCCGGTTAAACCCAGGTTTAAAGCCTTGCAGGGCAGCCTAAAGCCCACTGCCAACATTAAGACAGAAAAAAGGAGGAAAATAACAAACCATCAGTTCAGGGGTTTGAGAAAATATGGGAATCAGGAAATTATCTATAAACCAAACCGAACGATTGTTGTTCTCTACTTTAAAAACTATTTAGATTTTAAAATGGAAAAATTTTCTTTTTTTATTTAAAGTGTTAGAATAACACTTGCTTTTTAAATTCTATTTAAAGTAGCGGATTATAATTAAAAATGTCTCCAGACCTTTACTGGTTGCTGATTTTCTTTATTCGGATCCTGCTGAGTTTTAATTGGTTTAAAGTAAACCGATGTAAATGATTTGGATTCAAATAATTTAAAAGATTCTAAACCTCGTTGGGAAAATGTTCTTTTTCAGCTTCAAGCTGAAATGTTGCCCAAACCTTTCCTTATCAATCTGTTAATTATCTTGGCTAAAATGATTTGCATAAATTTAAATTTCTAAAAAAAACAAAGCAGACTTTAATGTTATTTAACTGAACTTAATATTTTAGTACTATTAAACCCTCTTCCCACCAAAAGCCACAAAAAACCAACTATGAATTCTGGACAATTTATCCACATAGTAGAAATATAATATATGTATTAATAAGTGTTTACATTGTCCTTCCTCCTGACTGTTTATTGGATTATATTATTATATCCTTTGGCACATTAGTTTGTTTATCTGTACATTTCATATATTGTTGACTTTAAGTGAGATAAAAAAAACGACTATAGTCTGTGTGTGTGTGGGGGGGGGGGGGTTATTTTTTATTTAATTTAATTTTTTATTTAATTAAATTTTTTATTTTAATATTTTCAAGTGGCGGAAACGGGCTTCCATAAAGGTCCGGTTTTACTCCTGCAGGGGGGGGGGTATGTGGTCACGTGTCTGTCGGCATCCAGGAAGTAGTCTCAGCCCAGCAGTCATTTCAGGTTACGGAGCCTCTAGCAGGTCCGACCCGCTAAGCTAACGATCCAGGCGGATTTAATTCCGCGATGTGTTCCGGTTCGGCGTCGGGCTTCCTGCGTTAGTTGGTTAGAAATGGGTCCCGGTTGAATGAAGAACATTCTGGAAACGCCGCAGAGAAGAAGAAACCCGCAGAGAAACGAACAGCAGCCCGAGGCCCTGAAGCAGCTAGCAGCAGCCGGGGGCTGCGCTCCGGAGGCGGCATCAGGAGACGGTAAAGGTACGGAGGCCTCCGGTTCTACTAGCGGGGCTGAGCTTTAAACAACCGGGGGCCGGTTATCGGTTAGCCGGTTATCGGTTCGCCGGTTGAAGCCTCTCTGTGGTTTCCGCTCCAGTTAGCTCGATGCTAATGACTTTAGCCATGGAGCCTCGCTGCCCTCTGCGGGAACATAGAGCAGGCTGAGCGGCTCCATGGAGCCACCAGGCAGGGAAAGGAGGGCAGCCATGTTTTTACTAACCTAACAGGTAGATATATGGCACATAGAACCTGTTAAATATCACCTACTTATAGATATTGAGAACATAAAAGAACATTTTATTGCTCAGCAGCTCGGGAAGTGATAAAGCTTTCTACATTTATGAGCAGCGATCTGAGCTGAAATGTCTGTTAAGGTTTTATTATTTTTATTTGACCTTTATTCCTCCAGCAATGAAACCTGCTGCCTTCAGTCATCAACTAGCTTCTCTTTTCCTTCATAGGAGAAAATATTGACTGTTTTCCATTTATGTTGACTTCATCATCCATCATTATAATGACTGTATTTTAAAATTCTATTGATTTAAAAACGTATTAAAAGGCCAACTTTGAAACACCAAAGATCAAAACATCCTAATAATTTACTTTATGACAAAACAGAATAGTAATAAAAATTAACTTGTTTATATTAAAAAACATGTTTTAATTGTTTTACTCTGATGCAGCCTATTGCTGTATTTTAATTTCTTTCTTTCTGAGGATAGTGAACAAGCAGCTTTATGAAGCTCTAAAGCAGGTGTGCCTGTTTCCCTCTCACCTGAGCGGGGCAGGTGTGCCTGTTTCCCTCTCACCTGAGCGGGGCAGGTGTGCCTGTTTCCCTCTCACCTGAGCGGGGCAGGTGTGTCTGTTTCCCTCTCACCTGAGCGGGGCAGGTGTGTCTGTTTCCCTCTCACCTGAGCGGGGCAGGTGTGTCTGTTTCCCTCTCACCTGAGCGGGGCAGGTGTGTCTGTTTCCCTCTCACCTGAGCGGGGCAGGTGAGTCTGTTTCCCTCTCACCTGAGCGGGGCAGGTGTGCCTGTTTCCCTCTAACCTGAGCGGGGCAGGTGTGCCTGTTTCCCTCTCACCTGAGCGGGGCAGGTGTGCCTGTTTCCCTCTCACCTGAGCGGGGCAGGTGTGCCTGTTTCCCTCTCACCTGAGCGGGGCAGGTGTGCCTGTTTCCCTCTCACCTGAGCGGGGCAGGTGTGCCTGTTTCCCTCTCACCTGAGCGGGGCAGGTGTGCCTGTTTCCCTCTCACCTGAGCGGGGCAGGTGTGCCTTGTTTCCCTCTCACCTGAGCGGGGCAGGTGTGCCTGTTTCCCTCTCACCTGAGCGGGGCAGGTGTGTCTGTTTCCCTCTCACCTGAGCGGGGCAGGTGTGTCTGTTTCCCTCTCACCTGAGCGGGGCAGGTGTGCCTGTTTCCCTCTCACCTGAGCGGGGCAGGTGTGCCTGTTTCCCTCTCACCTGAGCGGGGCAGGTGTGCCTTGTTTCCCTCTCACCTGAGCGGGGCAGGTGTGCCTGTTTCCCTCTCACCTGAGCGGGGCAGGTGTGCCTTGTTTCCCTCTCACCTGAGCGGGGCAGGTGTGCCTGTTTCCCTCTCACCTGAGCGGGGCAGGTGTGCCTTGTTTCCCTCTCACCTGAGCGGGGCAGGTGTGCCTGTTTCCCTCTAACCTGAGCGGGGCAGGTGTGTCTGTTTCCCTCTAACCTGAGCGGGGCAGGTGTGCCTGTTTCCCTCTAACCTGAGCGGGGCAGGTGTGCCTGTTTCCCTCTAACCTGAGCGGGGCAGGTGTGTCTGTTTCCCTCTAACCTGAGCGGGGCAGGTGTGCCTGTTTCCCTCTAACCTGAGCGGGGCAGGTGTGCCTGTTTCCCTCTAACCTGAGCGGGGCAGGTGTGTCTGTTTCCCTCTAACCTGAGCGGGGCAGGTGTGCCTGTTTCCCTCTAACCTGAGCGGGGCAGGTGTGCCTGTTTCCCTCTAACCTGAGCGGGGCAGGTGTGTCTGTTTCCCTCTAACCTGAGCGGGGCAGGTGTGCCTGTTTCCCTCTCACCTGAGCGGGGCAGGTGTGCCTGTTTCCCTCTCACCTGAGCGGGGCAGGTGTGCCTGTTTCCCTCTCACCTGAGCGGGGCAGGTGTGCCTGTTTCCCTCTCACCTGAGCGGGGCAGGTGTGCCTGTTTCCCTCTCACCTGAGCGGGGCAGGTGTGCCTGTTTCCCTCTCACCTGAGCGGGGCAGGTGTGCCTGTTTCCCTCTCACCTGAGCGGGGCAGGTGTGCCTGTTTCCCTCTCACCTGAGCGGGGCAGGTGTGCCTTGTTTCCCTCTCACCTGAGCGGGGCAGGTGTGCCTGTTTCCCTCTCACCTGAGCGGGGCAGGTGTGTCTGTTTCCCTCTCACCTGAGCGGGGCAGGTGTGCCTGTTTCCCTCTCACCTGAGCGGGGCAGGTGTGCCTGTTTCCCTCTCACCTGAGCGGGGCAGGTGTGCCTGTTTCCCTCTCACCTGAGCGGGGCAGGTGTGCCTTGTTTCCCTCTCACCTGAGCGGGGCAGGTGTGCCTGTTTCCCTCTCACCTGAGCGGGGCAGGTGTGCCTTGTTTCCCTCTCACCTGAGCGGGGCAGGTGTGTCTGTTTCCCTCTCACCTGAGCGGGGCAGGTGTGCCTGTTTCCCTCTCACCTGAGCGGGGCAGGTGTGCCTGTTTCCCTCTCACCTGAGCGGGGCAGGTGTGCCTGTTTCCCTCTCACCTGAGCGGGGCAGGTGTGCCTTGTTTCCCTCTCACCTGAGCGGGGCAGGTGTGCCTGTTTCCCTCTCACCTGAGCGGGGCAGGTGTGCCTGTTTCCCTCTCACCTGAGCGGGGCAGGTGTGCCTGTTTCCCTCTCACCTGAGCGGGGCAGGTGTGTCCTCTCGGGATTTATTGAATGCAGGGCGGTCCTGGAAGGGAAGCTCTGGTAGAGCCTCTAAAAGCCGAACACCACAGCCCCATTCCCACCCCCCTCTGAAAACCCATTCCAGCCCAGTTTAGTTAAAGGGGAACACTGTTTTTTCGATTGGTCCCTTGATTTTCCGTTATTCCATCATGTTCTTCTCTCCCATCTGAGTTTAGTGTCATTTGGAGCCGTTCTGAAGATATTCCGTTAGGTTATATCCAGTAACGTCTTCCTATGGGCAACGACTTGAAGGCACAAACTAAACTGTTCATCATTTATTCTTTATGGTACGCCAGCATTCAGAACATGGAGGCCAATCACTGTCCCCCAGACATCCAGAGTTAGATTTTTATATCTTTTAAAAACAAAGCGGTGCTTGTATGACGTCATTCGCGCGGCGGACGGGAGTTTTTTTTTTTTGTTATTAAAAAATAAAACTTTATTTAACCAATGTACATCACACCAGGCGGCTACGCTCTACCCCTTCTATTCATTCTAGCTCATCTGAATGGTTCATCTGGAGAGCGAGATCATCTGTGGTAGCAGCTCTAGACATCTTCCAGGCATGAGAGGAAAACTAGCAGCAGTTCAGCGGACAGGATGAATGAACGGTAGCCGGCGCACGCTGATGATGTCATACACACGCCGCTTTGTTTTTAAAAAATAAAAATATAAATAATCTAACAGTGGATGTCTGGGGGACAGTGATTGGCCTCCATGTTCTGAATGCTGGCGTACCATAAAGAATAAATGATGAACAGTTTAGTTTGTGCCTTCAAGTCGTTGGTATATTTGATGTGATAAGTGGATAAAAAGTAAAAAATATATTTTTAAGTGAGAAGGTCCAGCTGAAAACATGGTCTGTGCAGTCAGTTAATCCAGATTACCATCCTGCCTTCAAAGATTATTTCTGTCAGATGAGCATACCCCGTCAGACCAGCATACCTACAGTCAACACGCAGGCACAAGACGTCACATTTGCATTTATACCCTCACTTTAAACCACCTCAATGGGCATGTATCCCTTTAGTTATATACTGATCTGTCAGCAAGAAAAATCAAAGCTCACGATGTGGATTGCATCATTAATGATTACATTCTATTCAGTTTATTTCTATAGCTCCAACTCACATCATGTCATCTCAGGTCACTTTCCAGTTCACCAGATCATCCAGTCAGATTGATTCAAAGTTTTCTATCTAAGGAAAACCAGCTGATTGCATCGACTCATTGACTCTTCAGCAATCCCTCACACTAAGCATGCTTGTAGCGACAGTGGAGAGGAAAAACTCCCTTTGAACAGGAAGAAACCTCCAGCAGAACCAGGCTCAGTGTGAGCGGCCATCTGCTGAGGCCCACTGGGGTTCAAGGAGACAGAAGCAGACATAGAAAAAGAAACATAGATACAAAAGGCAACTGTCAACCAGCTCCACAGGCGGCCCCGTCCAGGAAACACACAGCCAGGCAGACGAGCTCCGAGCCAGCTCCCATGTCAGAGGATGAAGAGAGCACATCCAGTTAGTCACAGTCAGAGAAACAGGACTACACTGGAAAACAGGCCAAGCTCCAACATCTAGAAACAAAGGTGTTGATGGCAGCAGCACAGCTGATATTTCTCTCCAGGATGGAGTCACAGCCAAACAGGAACAGACCAGATGAAGCTACTATGAGAAAAAGCAGAGAGAGCAGAACGTTAGAGATTGAACTAACAGATTCTGCAGAGTGGGAGAATAGAGATAGAATGAAGCAGAATGATGAAAAAGGGGTCCCTATGTCCTCCAGCAGTCTAAGCCTATAGCAGCAGAACTATAGAGATAGATCAGGATAACCTGAGCCACTCTAACTAGAAGCTTTATCAAAAAGGAAAGTTTTAAGCCTAGCCTTAAAAGTAGACAGGGTGTCTGCCTCACGGACTAAAACTGGTAGTTGGTTCCACAGGAGAGGAGCCTGAGAACTAAAAGATCTGCCTCCACTAGTAACATCACACGCTTCACTAAAACATGGAGGCTTTCCTTCAGTCTGATTGGTCCAATGCTGTCACCCTATTTACTTTCTGGATTTCCTTTCCTTGTAACGTTGTTCTTAGCGCTCTATCCAGCTAGCACCTCGTAGCCCTGCTACGTACCGAGTGTCGTCGGGATCCTGCTCTGCCGTGCATCAGGACGTTGGTTTTCCATCACATCTGAGCCATTCGGTGTGTTCTGTGGTTAAGGATAAAGGCAAAAAATGTTAGTGCTAAATGTTGGATCCACGATTGCAAGTTTATTCCAGATGGCGTTTTCTTTTTTTTTTATTATTTTTTCAGGAGTTTCCCATGTTTGATTTTTTTTTCCTGCCAGAAGAAATGGTTTCATCCAGTTTCCTTCTGGAAGAAACTTGGACGGTCGTATTTTCTGTAAAGTTTTGTTTCTTTTAGTGAATATTTAGCCTTAAAGGAATAGTACACCCAAAACATGATTAGCCTTCATTTTCTACTCCCCCCCATGCTGAACAACACTCTGGAGTACTTTTTTGATATCTCAAATGCATCTGGAGATCTGGGAGGCTTCTTGCTGTCTGCTGACATTCAAATAATGGAGGTCTATGGCGCCCGAGGCAGAAAGGTCCATAAAAGTCCACAAAAAACATGTCAATATTCCTCCATACTGCTCGTCCAATGTATTCCAAGTGTCCTGAGTGGGTAGCATCCAGAAGTTACTGGAAACGAAGTCATTTAGAATGTTTTTAGAGCATAAACAGTAGTGTATAGGATTTCCTGAAAGCGCGTTCACGAGTCTACGGAAAAAGTACTCCAGAGTGTTGTTCAGCATGGGGGGGAGTAGAAAATGAAGGCTAATCATGTTTTGGGTCTACTATTCCTTTAATCAGGCCCAGATCCAGCAGTAACTGTGAGGTGGGTTCAGTATCTATAAACCGGGGGGGTTTGGGGGCAAGAATACCAGAATAAAAAAGGGGGGGAATAAAACAGCTGGTGTAACAATAAAATAAAATATTAACATGAAAGTGTTTTCCTGCCATTTAAAGGCTGTTGGTAAACAATGTGTTAAATGTGTAATTCCCTGATGGAGTGCTGAGCTGTATAACTAGCCGCTCCGTCCCGCAAGAACCACCCGTCCAGACTACTAAGATCCAGATCCCTGAAAAACTACATAACAGTCCTGAAAATACTTATTTATATACTTAAAACACGGAGGGTGCTTCCGGGACGGACGGAGCGTGCTTACCGGACGGACGGAGGGTGCTTCCGGGACGGACGGAGCGTGCTTCCGGGACGGACGGAGCGTGCTTCCGGGACGGACGGAGCGTGCTTCCGGGACGGACGGAGCGTGCTTACCGGACGGACGGAGGGTGCTTCCGGGACGGACGGAGCGTGCTTCCGGGACGGACGGAGCGTGCTTCCGGGACGGACGGAGCGTGCTTCCGGGACGGACGGAGCGTGCTTCCGGGACGGACGGAGGGCGCTTCTGGGACGGATCGGGTAGTGACGAGCTGTTCCCACTGCCACTGACAGCCCATTGTTCCCTGCTTTAAACGGGTTTTTCGGCCACTGGGAAAGAGGCCAAATGTGTCGTTATCCTTGTCCTTCTCCTAAATGTGATGCAATACCAGGAATTTGTTCTGGAAGAAGCTTAAATCTGGTTGGCGCTATTAGCACTGAGCTAGCAGAGGAGCGCGTACTCCGCTTGTCCTCCGGGTCACGGCTTCGTCCCGCCTTGTGTTTTGGGTTGGAAATATAAAACTTGCGGCGGCTGTAAACGAGAGCAGAGCCACTCGCTGTGGGTTCTAGGGCTCCAACTAAGCGGTGTTATGCAAATCGGTTAATCTGTCAATTATTTTGATGTTTTTTTTTATAACGGATTGATAATCGGATAAGCTTCCTTAAAGAAGACTTTTTATGAAATTAAACTTGAAGGAAAATTTCTGTTCTGGTTAGAGCATTTATTAACACATTTTTAATTTTTTTTATCTTAAATGCAAAATGTTGATATATTTTTAGAATGTTGGTGTAATTCCTGCTCTGAGTGGGTCGGTCTGTCACCTATAGTCATGTTTTAGAGTCTATACTCCATTTAGTGATTAATGGATTACTGGATTAGTTCGTTTCAATAATAGATTAATCCAATTAACTGTTTCAGCCCTAATTGCTTGTCAAGCTTTAATCAAACCTCCCCTGTGCTGCAGGTTCCCATCCCCCGCTCAGCACCCTGATTCTGTTCTGGGAGAGTTCAGACCAGCGTCATCGCCAAGATAGCCGAGCCAGGCAGGAAGAGGCACACCTCAGATCCAGACCCCAGCAGCGGCAGCGATTCTGGAGACGGACGGCCGGTTAGAGCAAAGTGTTTGAAGATGGCCAGCGGCGGAGGCCGCCGAGTTGCAGGCGGTGAGACGGCGGAGCGTCGAGGAGGGGCGCAGCAGAAAGGGGCCGGAGCTCGGGAAAACGGCTCCGAGATAACGACCAGCACCAGTAAGAAGAAGCAGAAAGACAAGGCCAACCAGGAGAGCAGGGAGGCCAAGAGAGCCGCAGCCGCAGCCGCTGACGGGGTTCTTGCTGAGGTCAAGAAAGGTACGACTGCAGCCTGGCCTCCGTTTGGCCCCCTGACCATAGGGGCCCCCTGACCGTGGGGCGTTTGGCCCTCTGACCGTGGGGCGTTTGGCCCTCTGACCGTAGGGGCCCCCTGACCGTGGGGCGTTTGGCCCCCTGACAGTGGGGCGTTTGGCCCTCTGACCGTGGGGAGTTTGGCCCTCTGCTCGTAGGGCGTTTGGCCCTCTGATCGTAGGGGCCCCCTGACCGTAGGACGTTTGGCCCCCTGACCGTGGGGCGTTTGGCCCTCTGACCGTAGGGCGTTTGGCCCCCTGACCGTAGGGGCCCCCTGACCGTGGGGCGTTTGGCCCTCTGACCGTGGGGCGTTTGGCCCCCTGACCGTAGGGGCCCCCTAACCGTAGGGCGTTTGGCCCCCTGACCGTGGGGCGTTTGGCCCCCTGACCGTGGGGCGTTTGGCCCCCTGACCGTAGGGCATTTGGCCCCCTGACCGTGGGGGCCCCCTGACCGTAGGGCGTTTGGCCCCCTGACCGTAGGGCGTTTGGCCCCCTGACCGTGGGGCGTTTGGCCCCCTGACCGTGGGGCGTTTGGCCCCCTGACCGTGGGGCGTTTGACCCCCTGACCGTGGGGCGTTTGGCCCCCTGACCGTGGGGCGTTTGGCCCCCTGACCGTAGGACGTTTGGCCCCCTGACCGTAGGGGCCCCCTGACCGTAGGGCGTTTGGCCCCCTGACCGTGGGGCATTTGGCCCCCTGACCGTGGGGCGTTTGGCCCCCTGACCGTGGGGCCTTTGGCCCTCTGACCGTAGGGCGTTTGGCCCCCTGACCGTAGGGGCCCCCTGACCGTGGGGCGTTTGGCCCTCTGACCGTGGGGCGTTTGGCCCCCTGACCGTAGGGGCCCCCTGACCGTGGGGCGTTTGGCCCCCTGACCGTGGGGCGTTTGGCCCCCTGACCGTGGGGCGTTTGGCCCTCTGACCGTGGGGCGTTTGGCCCTCTGACCGTGGGGCGTTTGGCCCTCTGACCGTGGGGCGTTTGGCCCTCTGCCCGTAGGGGCCCCCTGACCGTGGGGCGTTTGGCCCCCTGACAGTGGGGCGTTTGGCCCTCTGACCGTGGGGCGTTTGGCCCCCTGACCGTGGGGCGTTTGGCCCTCTGACCGTAGGGCGTTTGGCCCCCTGACCGTAGGGGCCCCCTGACCGTAGGGGCCCCCTGACCGTGGGGCGTTTGGCCCTCTGACCGTGGGGCGTTTGGCCCCCTGACCGTAGGGGCCCCCTGACCGTGGGGCGTTTGGCCCTCTGACCGTAGGGGCCCCCTGACCGTGGGGCGTTTGGCCCCCTGACAGTGGGGCGTTTGGCCCTCTGACCGTGGGGCGTTTGGCCCCCTGACAGTGGGGCGTTTGGCCCTCTGACCGTGGGGCGTTTGGCCCCCTGACAGTGGGGCGTTTGGCCCTCTGACCGTAGGGGCCCCCTGACCGTGGGGCGTTTGGCCCCCTGACAGTGGGGCGTTTGGCCCTCTGACCGTGGGGAGTTTGGCCCTCTGACCGTAGGGCGTTTGGCCCTCTGACCGTGGGGCGTTTGGCCCTCTGACCGTAGGGGCCCCCTGACCGTGGGGCGTTTGGCCCCCTGACAGTGGGGCGTTTGGCCCTCTGACCGTGGGGCGTTTGGCCCTCTGACCGTGGGGCGTTTGGCCCTCTGACCGTAGGGGCCCCCTGACCGTGGGGCGTTTGGCCCCCTGACAGTGGGGCGTTTGGCCCTCTGACCGTGGGGTGTTTGGCCCTCTGACCGTGGGGAGTTTGGCCCTCTGATCGTAGGGCGTTTGGCCCTCTGATCGTAGGGGCCCTCTGACCGTAGGGGCCCCCTGACCGTGGGGCGTTTGGCCCCCTGACAGTGGGGCATTTGGCCCTCTGACCGTGGGGCGTTTGGCCCTCTGACCGTGGGGTGTTTTGCCCCCTGACCTAGGGGCGTTTGGCCCTCTGACCGTGGGGTGTTTTGCCCCCTGACCGTGGGGCGTTTGGCCCTCTGACCGTGGGGTGTTTTGCCCCCTGACCGTGGGGCGTTTGGCCCCCTGACAGTGGGGCATCTGGCCCCCTGACCGTGGGGTGTTTGGCCCCCTGACCGTGGGGTGTTTGGCCCCCTGACCGTGGGGTGTTTGGCCCCCTGACAGTGGGGCATTTGGCCCCCTGACCGTGGGGTGTTTGGCCCCCTGACAGTAGGGCGTTTGGCCCCCTGACTGTAGGGGCCCCCTGACCGTGGGGTGTTTGGCCCCCTGAGAGTGGGGCGTTTGGCCCTCTGACTGTAGGGGCCCTCTGACCCTAGGGCGTTTGGCCCCCTGACCGTAGGGGCTCTCTGACTGTAGGGGCCCTCTGACCCTAGGGCGTTTGGCCCCCTGACCGTAGGGGCTCTCTGACCGTAGGGGCCCTCTGACCGTGGGAGGGCTCTCCTTCAGAGAAGCGGCGGGTTAGGCCCGTGGGAAAGTCCGTGTTCAGATTGGGTCTCCATTGGGTCCTATGGGAGTTCTAAATGTCACCTCTCTACTAACGGGAACTGATATTATCAGATGGGGGGGGGACGGGAACTGATATTATCAGATGGGGGTGGATAGTTGGGCCGTCCCGCCTGCAGCTCTGCTCTCTAACCTCAGTTCTTCTGTTCCAGATGTTTTTGTGGACTGGAAGCAGAACGTGAACGAGGTGACGGTCAGGCTGCGCTGTGGAGACGCTGTACAGCGGCTAGAGGACATCAGCACCACTTTCACCGATACGCACTGCAATGTGGCCTTCCCAGGTCGGCACCCCCCAACACCGTCCTGTCCTCTGTCTCTGATGCCGTCCTTTCCTCTGTCTCTGCCGTCTTGTCCTCTGTCTCTGTCTCTCTGCCGTCCTGTCCTCTGCCTCTGTCTCTGCCTCTCTGCCGTCCTGTCCTCTGTCTCTGCCTCTCTGCCGTCCTGTCCTCTGTCTCTGCCGTCCTGTCCTCTGTCTCTGCCGTCCTGTCCTCTGTCTCTGCCGTCCTGTCCTCTGTCTCTGATGCCGTGTTTTTCTGCTCTTCAGACGGACGGCAGTGGAGCTGTCAGCTGCAGGAGGAAATCGAGGCGTCGTGCAGCAAAGCACAGTTCAAGGAAAAGGGAGGATTCCTGCACCTCGTTATGCACAAGAAGATTCCTTTCCACATCTGGCCTTCCCTGAAGGTCAGTCCCACCGTCTCCTGTTCAGAGCTTATCTATCATTATCACAGCTCTACATTTCCTTAGATCAGGGGTCAGCAACCTGCGGCTCCCTTAAAAAAATTATGAAAATAGATTTTTTGTTTATTTATTTGTGCAGGAGGTCAAACCTTCCTTATGTTTCCAATGCTGTAAAGATTTTAAATAATAAGTGTAAACCTCGTCTGTTCCTGTGACTCCATCCTGGAGAGAAATATCAGCTGTGCTGCTGCCATCAACACCTTTGTTTCTAGATGTTGGAGCTTGGCCTGTTTTCCAGTGTAGTCCTGTTTCTCTGACTGTGACTAACTGGATGTGCTCTCTTCATCCTCTGACATGGGAGCTGGCTCGGAGCTCGTCTGCCTGGCTGTGTGTTTCCTGGACGGGGCCGCCTGTGGAGCTGGTTGACAGTTGCCTTTTGTATCTATGCTTCTTTTTCTATGTCTGCTTCTGTCTCCTTGAACCCCAGTGGGCCTCAGCAGATGGCCGCTCACACTGAGCCTGGTTCTGCTGGAGGTTTCTTGCTGTTCAAAGGGAGTTTTTCCTCTCCACTGTCGCTACAAGCATGCTTAGTGTGAGGGATTGCTGAAGAGTCAATGAGTCGATCCAATCAGCTGGTTTTCCTTAGATAGAAAACTTTGAATCAATCTGACTGGATGATCTGGTTGGTCTGGATCTATAAAGTGACCTGAGATAACATGATGTGAATTGGAGATATAGAAATAAACTGAATAGAATTGAAACATTTCTTTCAATGAAAATGAGCGTCATAGCCAGAGAGATCTGTGGTCATATCCTGCTGCAGGTTTCGGCGCGGCGCCAGGCAGGTGGCGGGCGTTTCTCCAAAGGGAAAAAAGGAAAATAACTGATGAGCAAAAAGGATTCAAAGACGAATGGAGCGAATGTTTGCCTTCATTAGCAACGAGGAAGGATTGTCTGCATGTCTGCTTGAACAATAGAAACAGTCATCAGGAAAAGCTGCTGAATATGCAGCCCACCACCAGCTGGGAGGGAGAGAAAAGTTTGATTGCAGAACTTCTGGATAAATTAGATTTAAGAGGTAGATTGCATCTCCAAACTCTTCTGCCGCTGCTAGTTTGGCTGCAAGCATAGAAAACCATTTATAGATAAAATAAAGTTTAAGTTTTTGATGCAGGAATTGGAACTTTCTCAATTTAGTTTTCCCCCAAATCCTCTAAATATCACCAAGGAACGCTGGAGGAGGATGAGGGTTCAGGGTTGGACTTAAACACATTTATTTTGTCATTTTTGTACACAAGTGTAAAAAATAAATTTAGTTTAGAACATCTCTCAGATAATTTAATTTTTAAAGTGCAGCTTTGATCAGGTCAGCAGCAGTTGTTGTAGAGCTGCTGCCTCCAGCTCCTGAAGCGCTCGCTTCTCCTGGCTCTGGGGAGGAAGAGGACGATGATGACGAGGCTTTGGGGGTGGTAGCCCCCCCTGGGTTGAAGAGGCTGACGTGGTTGAAGCAGCAGTGGCGCCATCAGCAGGTTTAGGGGCGACAGACGATGCTGGAGAAGCTGTGGAAGCCGGGGGGGAGGAGGAGCCGGCTGGGGGTGGGGAAGCATCTAGAGTGCTCTCCTCATTTTCACCTGCAGAGGGCAGTACTCTGTGTTTCTATGGGCGCGGTACAGCATCAGCCCCCCCAGGCCAACAGCAGCGTCTGCTGGATGCAGCCATGGCTGTCAGAATGATGGCGCCGCTCTTCCAGTCTAAGATCATCCATTTTGTTTTCCAACCAGCCGACGCTGGAGAGCAGGATTGATCGAAGCGGCGCTCTGAGGGGATTCCTCTTTAGCTTTGCAGTTAGCCCCCCCACCCCCACCCCCGCAGCCTCGCTTTCTCCGTCTCACGCATCTCTTCCTTCGCAGCTTTTTAAACGGTCAGAAATGTCCGCATTTAAAACGCTTAGTGAGCGTAGCTCCAGCAGGCGTTGGCGATCAGAGATGCAGGTTAGATGTTTGTATCGCTTTAAGCGGCAGAGTTATTAGTTAGTAGGTTAGCGAGCTCTGCTCTGATGTCACTTCCTGCTTGGTTCCTCATGACTCAATCGGCTCCTCCCAACAGAAATACGTCCGCCATAGAAACATTCCTTTATCCTGTTTCTAGAATTTTATCAATGCAACAAAACCTAAACCGCGCGGTGAAGCGGCGGTGAAGCGGCGGTGATGCGGCGAGATTTTCCCCTATTCGTTAGCTGCTCTCTGCAGAGGAGCGGCTGGTTTCACCATGATGAGCATAAATAAATGGCCACCTTTCTTTTCAAACTCTGTTTCAGTCAAACAAGAAGGAGAAGGATTCTGGTCAACCACAGACCACAAAAGAAACCAAACCGTCTGCCCTGAAGGCCTCAGATAAACCAGAGCAGCTCCAGCCGCCGCCCCCCCCCTCACCTGGATCCGCCGATCAGAGCCGCATCAGCAGCAAAGCTGAGCGGGGTTACAAGCGCTGCTTCAAAAACAAACCCAGTGACAAGGCCAACGAGGTCGGCAGCGTCTCCAGGGAGGCGCCGAAAGGCCCGCAGCCGCCTCAGGAACACGCCCACACGCACCTGCTCCAGGTAAACCCAGCAGGGGACGCAGCCGCCGCCCCATTTACTGCAGAAAACGGTCAACGGCGCCATCCAAGCTCTGGGCGGAGCAGAAATGACGACAACAAGGATGAGAAGGATGGAGGCGGCGAGGTCCTGAAGCCGCGGGAGGCAGCTGCTGGCGACCCAACTCAGGTGAGACCGGAGAGTCTGGATGGACGTACCTGTCCAACCTGACTGGGCAGCGTTCCTGAAAAAGGCTTGAACTCCTCAATATCAAACTAAGGCTTTCATTTGTATCAGACTTTCATTTTGCTGTCTAGTTCAGCTCTAGAGCTTTTCATTGGTTTTAAAGTGCCGCCTTCATAAAGGGATAAAAACATTTATTAAAACAGACTGGTGAAAATGTCTTAAATCAGTCTTAAATAATCACCACAACATGAATATGATTTTATTTTATAATCCATATCAAACATTGACATATTGTTTCTATTGAGCGTACGCCTCGCTGGAACCTTTACTGGTTCCGTCCCAATAGGGGAACCAATAAACCATCAGGCGGCCGGTTTGGGGCATCCAGTCGTGGGAACACCCATCGCCCTGAACACCCACAAAAATAAAACTTGTTAGTGGCCAAACGGTGAGCAGCCCGGGTTCATTGATGACCTGTGATTTGAGGCTGGATGTAGTCAGATCCTGATCCTGGCCGTGATGCTTCAAAGCTCCAATGACTGCCTGTGTTTCAAGGTGATGGAGCAGAAAACCCCGTCAGACGGGAAAGAAGGCGCCGGCCAGCCAGCAGCTCCTGAAGTCTCCAGCTGCTTCCTGAACCCAATGAGCTCCAACATGGTGGATTCCTCTCCTCTAAAGGACAGAACGGACTCTGAGCCGCAGAGAAAACCCGCCAAGCCCACTGAGACGGCGCCAGACCCGGCCGCCGGCGTGGCTCGCAGGCCGAGCCAATCAGCCGGCCTCCCTCAGAAGGCGGATGATAGAGAGGAGAAACGGGACCAGTCCAAGGAGGAGCCCCCACTGGAAGAAGGTAGGCTCCCATTCTGCTGTTCCTGTCGGTTCCTCTCTGGGGGAGGAGACTGTTACAGCCTCGCTATGTACCGTCAGCAGCCCCAGAGCCCATGGTCAACCTGCAGCTGCTGAAGAACGACTGGTATGAGAAGGGAACCGACCTGATGGTGGTTAACGTCTACATGAAGGCGGTCTGCAGGGACACGGCCAGTGTCCTCTTCAGGGAGCAGGACTTCACCCTCATCTTCCAGACGAGGTACAGAATCCCATCCTGAGAACGCTGCTTTGCTGCTCTCTGCCCATCCGCTGACGCCTCCTCTGATGCTCTTTGCAGCGACGCCAACTTCCTGCGCCTCCACTCGGGCTGTGGGCCCAACTCTGTCTTCAGATGGCAGGTCAAACTCAGGTGAGGCTCCTTCACGCCGTCTGTCCTCCAGGCAAAGTGTGACTGTTGACATGTTTCACCCTGCATGTGTGTCAGGAACCTAATCCAGCCCGAGCAGTGCAGCTACTCCTTCACGCCGTCCCGCCTGGACATCACTCTGAAGAAGAGACACAGCCAGCGCTGGGGTGCTCTGGAGGCGCCGGCCACACAAGGTCTGCTGCCAGGTTTCTGTTGGGACCTTTCTCCTGGTAACGTCTGAATTCGTTGCTCTCCAGCGGTTCTGTGTCTCTTTGCTTATTTAATGGGTTTGTCCTCTAATCCTCCACCTGTTCCACACCTTTCCCTGTGCAGGTTTACATCCCGACTTAAACCATCTGACTGACAGCAGGCAGAGTCTGTGCTTCTCAACCGGTTTAGTCTCTTAAAGTTCCCTTGGTTTCAAACAACCGACCAGGGCCTGATTTTTTACTGTCAGTGCATGAAAATATGAGTGTCCACATAGCAGGCCCACATATCTACAGAAAGCTCTGGTTCTCATATTTCCAATGCTACCAAGCGTGCTGAACCTCCACAAACGCCGCGGCTGTTTTATTGAGAGAAATGTGAGGGACACACAAAACTCAAAAAGTTCATGTTTTACTTGTTCCAAGAGGAAAACTCCGATATTTCCCTCCAAGTTTGGTCTCGTTCTGCTCGAAACAGCCAGAAAAAAGGTAATCGGCTAAAATGATGGCTCCAAACGTCGTATAAAATCCAAAAAAGGCACGAATACTGCAGGATACCTCGCAAATACTCAGATCCCTGCTACAAGAAGCTAAAAACAAGGCATCAACGCTATGACACGCTCCAACAGGAAGTCCTGGCTTGTTTGACCAGTTACAGGACGATGGGGGCGGGCTGGAACAGCGTCAATCGTGTTTGCAGTCTGTGACTTCCTTCTCCGCCCTCCTATTCCGACCAGTAAGAACTCAGCTCCGTGTGAGAGACGTCATTGTGTAGCCAATGAATAGATATCTGCTTTATATGGGTGGAACCTCGATTTCAGAGAAGACTCGCTGCAAGATGATGTTTAGATTTTTATCTGAACAGGTGTTTTTTGTCTAGTATATTTATTTTTTTTCCAATAAAAATGTATTTGAAACGTTTTGACAGTTTAGTCTGATTGAGTTTAGTTATCTTTCAAAGCGGTCTCACTGTTTCTGCGTTGAAGTATGCGATGGCGATGGCGGTGGCATGGCCTCATCCTAGCAGGTTTGCCAGGATATAAGACTTGGTTTCTGTTGTGTCCAGTAGTTCATTCCTGTTCTGCTGGAGGAAAATTCTCAATTATTTTAACAGAAAATACAGGTGAGAATTGTTTTTACATGCAGAGTTGTTTTATGAAGCATACCACATGCTCAACAGTGCACTTTCAGTAAATCAGAATGTACAGGTGAGAACTTTACATGGAGCCCAGAACTTTATTTTTCTCCATGTGGCTCCAGAACTATAAAAGTTTGGATTTGGAGCCTTTTTGAGGCGTTTCCAGCTGAATCCTGGGAACTTTAGGAGACTTTCTGTCATAGAACAAAGCATTTTAACCTAACGGTGACATCGGATGATGGTTCGCCTCATTCCGTCTGTTGTTGATCTTCTAACCTCAAGCTCTGTGGTCCTGTTTAAGGTGCAGTGGGGGGTGCCAAGGTCGCTGTGCCCTCCAGCCCTGCATGCATGGATCAGAACCAGCCAGGCAGCAGTCAGCACAGCCTCCCAGCCAAGGAGGAGGCCTCCAGGGTCGGGGAGGAACCCACCAAGGCATCCCCCAGAGGAGTGGAGGACGGCGGCCTGGACTCCGTCTCTTCTCGCTCGGTCTCTGAGCACGTTAGCATCTCAAAGGCAGAGCCCGCTGTGGCGGCGGTGAGCAGAACCATGGCAGCGCGTCTCTGTTCCCCTCAGCTGGGAGCAGAACCGACCCGGCTGGAGGACCGATGGAAGCTGTCGCTTTACGTGTGTTTGTGTTTTTCCGTTTCAAGCCTCAACCCAAGCCGACCTGTATGGTGCAGCCTATGACCCATACGCCGCCTGCCACCGAGCGCCACGAGGAAGAGGAGGAGAAGAAGGTGTGCCTGCCCGGTTTCACAGGATTGGTTAACCTTGGCAACACCTGCTTCATGAACAGCGTGATCCAGTCCCTGTCCAACACCAGGGAGCTCCGGGATTACTTCCACGGTAAACGGATCCATCTGACGCGGGCGCATCATCGGCGGCGGCGCACCGCGATGAGCTCTGATTTCTGTTTCCTCTCCCCAACAGACCGGGCCTTTGAAGCAGAGATCAACTGCAGTAACCCTCTGGGCACGGGGGGCCGGCTGGCCATCGGCTTCGCCGTTCTGCTCAGGGCTCTCTGGAAAGGCACCCACCACGCCTTCCAACCATCCAAGCTAAAGGTACGAGCAGGACGTCCCTCCTCTGCCCGCCTCCGTGGGCCCGTCTAACGCCTCCGCTGCCCTCTCGCCTTGCAGGCCATTGTTGCCAGTAAAGCCAGTCAGTTTACGGGCTATGCCCAGCACGATGCGCAGGAGTTCATGGCGTTCCTTCTGGATGGACTTCATGAGGACTTGAACAGGATCCAGAACAAACCCTACACCGAGACGGTGGACTCTGACGGGCGGCTTGATGAGGTGGGTGTCACCCTTTGCTCCGTGACCCAAACCAGCCCATCCTGGTGGTCTGGGGTCCATTTGAAGAAGCAGGTTTACTGAAAAATGTCAACTTTTCTATTCCTAAAATCAGAGAAACTGATGCTGTTTCTCAGTATGTGTGTTTGTGCAGCTCTAGTTCTGTACCCATTTATAAGAACAGCAGACCGAGAACGGACAAAGCCCCCCCCCCCCTCTTTACCCTTTACTAAAACGGCCTGCCATAGCCCACGTCATTTAAACCTACAAATTCACTTCTTGAACTGGGGGCTTTGTTTGCGTTTGTTGGTGCAGGTGGTGGCAGAGGAGGCGTGGCAGAGGCACAAGATGAGAAACGACTCCTTCATCGTAGACCTTTTCCAGGGCCAGTTTAAATCCAAGCTGGTGTGCCCCACATGCTCCAAGGTAACGCCCCGCTCTGCCAGCCGTGCTGACGGATCTGAGCTCCTTCTGAAGCTCCTGTTGTTTGTTTCAGGTCTCCATCACGTTCGATCCCTTCCTCTACCTGCCTGTCCCGCTGCCGCAGAAACAGAAAGTGCTCTCCGTCTTCTACTTTGCCAAGGAGCCTCACAAAAAACCAGTGAAGGTGAAGTTCTGCCCGGTGCTGCTCCTCTGGCAGCTGCTGAGGCTTCATGTGCAGCTCAACAGGTCGTCTTTGGGACCTCGGCTGTAACCGCTTCTGTGTGCTTTAGTTTTTGGTCAGTGTGAGCAAGGAGAACTCCAGCACCGCTGAGGTCCTCGAGTCCATCTCCAGGAGCGTGAGGGTCAAGCCTGAGAACCTGCGACTGACAGAGGTTGGTTCTGTTTGATTTCCTGCTCTGACAAACTGCCCGAGTTCTTCAGCAGAAGAAGTTACCCCTCCATCCTCCGTCACCGACCGCCCCTCACATACGTCCTGCTGAGACTTCTACGTCCTCTTTGGAGCCAATATGGAGCCAAGCTTTTTTAGCTCCGCTCTGGTCGGGTCACAAAAACCTCCAAGAGCGCATCTCCCAACTTCAACAAAAACAACGAAGCTGTTATCAAAGGCATGGATGAAGAGTTGCTGATTGAGGATATAGAGAACAAACCAGTTTGGTAGGATCCTAGTCGTCCCAGCATTGGGACTTGATAAGATTTTCACGATTCCGATTCCCTTATTGAATCTGTGAAACGATTCGATTCCGTTTAATGAAAACATTACTGTAGAGAAATATACCTGTCAAGTTCTTTTCTATCTTCTGCAGCCTCCCCATGTGAAAAAGGATGGATGAATTGATGCAGACTTCAACACTTTTACCACACAGTTTTCTTCCTTTTATTTAGTGAGTGTATATATTTACAACTGGTTTAGAAGCAGGTAAAACAAACCCAAAAAAATAAATATAAATGCTAATTTGTATGTTAGTTTACATTAATTAATTTCACTCAAACTACAAAGGAAATGATAAACTGTGAATCTTATCCCCAAAGTAATTAAAGTTAAATGAACAAGTAACTAAATTTAGGTTCCTTGCAGTCTGATTTCATAAACAGTACAGCTTCACTTACCGGCTGCTTCTCCGCCGTCTACAGATTCATCCAGATCTATACAAGGATCTGTGATCACAAGAGTCCCAAACTGTTCCTAAACTCCTCTATTGTCTGTCCCTCTTATAGGTCCGTGTGAAACGGTGCACTGATCCCTTTTTCTTTTTTTTTTTCTTTCTTTTCTCATTCGACTTTACAAAACTCATCTCCCCCTGATTTAAAAAACCGAGCGTCACCTTTCTCTGACTCCCTGAACTGTGAAGTAACTTTGTAGCGTGTATCGTTACATCCATAGCTAGAATCGTGTAAGAATTCAAGCTCCCAGTAGTTCTATTTAAATTAATTCCTACTTGCTTAATGAATGCCGTGTGCGACTTGCGTAAAAAAAAAAACGTGACGCAGGTTGTGCTGCCCAGAACGGCTGTGGTGCTGCCATGGAATCAATAAGAGAATTGTTAAGCGATCTGCCAAACGGTGCCATGGAATTGGAAAACACTGAACCGGTTCTGAACAGGAACCGGTTCTCGCCTTGAACAGAACGGGGCACTTATGGAGGATGTAGGATTTCAGAGTTAGATCATGATGCGTATTAGTGACTCCATCCTTTGACAGAAGGCTCAGCTGTGCTTCTGCCATGAACACCTTGATAGATGATTTAGTCTGGTTTCTGTCCTATAGCTATGGACTGGTGTGACTAACTGGATGTAGAGGCCTGCGCGCATTTTCCAGTCCCGCGCCGCTCGCTCCCGCAGTGTTCAGTCCCGCTCCCTCAAAGAATTATGATTTTCAGTCCCGCTCCCGCCCGCACCTGTAACGGTTAGTCCCGCTCCCGCCCGCACCTGTAACGGTTAGCCCCGCTCCCGCCCGCACCTGTAACGGTTAGTCCCGCTCCCGCCCGCACCCGTAACGGTTAGTCCCGCTCCCGCCCGCACCCGTAACGGTTAGTCCCGCTCCCGCCCGCACCCGTAACGGTTAGTCCCGCTCCCGTAACGGTTAGTCCCGCACCCGTAACGGTTAGTCCCGCACCCGTAACGGTTAGTCCCGCACCCGTAACGGTTAGTCCCGCTCCCGTAACGGTTAGTCCCGCTCCCGCCCGCACCTGTAACGGTTAGTCCCGCTCCCGCCCGCACCTGTAACGGTTAGTCCCGCTCCCGCCCGCACCCGTAACGGTTAGTCCCGCTCCCGTAACGGTTAGTCCCGCACCCGTAACGGTTAGTCCCGCTCCCGTAACGGTTAGTCCCGCACACGTAACGGTTAGTCCCGCACACGTAACGGTTAGTCCCGCACCCGTAACGGTTAGTCCCGCACCCGTAACGGTTAGTCCCGCACCCGTAACGGTTAGTCCCGCACCCGTAACGGTTAGTCCCGCTCCCGTAACGGTTAGTCCCGCACCCGTAACGGTTAGTCCCGCTCCCGTAACGGTTAGTCCCGCTCCCGTAACGGTTAGTCCCGCTCCCGTAACGGTTAGTCCCGCACCCGTAACGGTTAGTCCCGCTCCCGCCCGCACCTGTAACAGTTAGTCCCGCTCCCGCCCGCACCTGTAACGGTTAGTCCCGCACACGTAACGGTTAGTCCCGCACCCGCCCGGTTAGACACGGTAAACTTAACTCCAAAATAATGAAAAAATCATGGAGGCCATGTCCACATCTTCAGTTTATTATATTTATTTCACACCTTCCAAAAATAAGCTCAGAGTAGCAGGAAAAATGTCAAAAATATTATGGAAACAAATGTAGTATTTACATCCTTTCAGAAAATAAATCCCTTTTGTGCTGCACAGCAATGTTACCTTCTCTGTAACCAGGCCAGACTGACCCAGTAAGGCCAGTAGCTCTCCTTAGAAATCCTAAGCCCCGCCCCCTACAGTTAGATCAGCAAACAGTGAGCATTGGTTTTAATAAAAAGAATAAAAAAGAAACACTTATCCCTAGAAAATAATAATAATTACCTGTTTCCATTCTGAAGTTACTTTCTTTAGTTAAAAAAAAAACAATTTGCCAGCAGAAATCACTGAAAAACAAACAGGAAAGAAAAACCCTGGAAGTGCCCCGCCCGCTTTCTGTCAAACAACGCTCCACAGGTAAGTGCTGTCGAGTTAAAAAAATATGAGCGCTGAGAGTTGATATTATACGAAGGAAAGGCTTTATTTTCTCTGCAGAGGAGAACATCACGACCAGCCTGAATGCAGCCCAGTGATGTTCTGAACATTCTCACTCCTGCATAAAAAGGGGAATACACGCATTTAAAGGACAGAGATAACAATTGTTTCCCGTTCACACCAAAGTGCAAACGTGTTTAAGTGTTAAAGTATGAGTTGCGATTAATGAGCATCACCAGGTGTGCATCCTTGGTCGTGCCACATCATACAAGAGGCTGATGTTGAGTAAAGCGATCCGTCTGTAACTGTCATACACAGAAAGGGACTCGCATTTTAATGGGTGTGTGCACGTGTGTTTCTCTGTGTGCGTGTCAGCGGGGGGGGGACCGCCGCCGCCGTCACACTGTCATCAGTTTAAGGAATTAAACACGCTGCGCTTAGCTGAGCTCATCACTGGCTGATTCTTCACCGCATAGAGCCTGACGCGCGTCAGCTGGTACGAGCTGCGGTATTCAGCACATTGTGATGTGTATATATGATAGACAGACTGATAATTTATGACTTTATTTTATATTTAATTTTACGTTTTAAAACATGTTTTTAGTTCACAGGACTGCCGCTCTTGCCTGCAATGAGCGTTCAGTATTTGTCCCGCGATGCTCTGCTCTGCTTTGGGTCCCCCTAACCGGATGTTCATCACTTTGACATGAAAACTTACCGTAGCTTTTCTAAAATAGAAAATGTTTTTATCAGTGCTTCTATGTTGCTTTTCTATATCTGCTTCTGTCTCCTTGAACCCCAGTGGGCCTCAGCAGATGGCCGCTCACACTGAGCCTGGTTCTGCTGGAGGTTTCTTCCTGTTAAAGTTGTTAAAGGTTATCAAGGCGATGCGTGTTTAGCTTCAGCTGTATTGCAGAGCGCTCATCCTGCCGAGGAGCGCCTTCCAGACGACCACCTCGTTCTGTTCCTCTTCCGGCAGATGAAACCCCATGAGGGTAAATAATCCTCTTTTCGTCTGTCAGGTGGCCAGAAACCGCTTTCAGCGCGTCTTCCTGCCGTCACATTCGCTGGACACGGTGTCTCCGTCTGATACGCTGCTCTGCTTCGAGGTGCTGTCTAAAGATCTGGCCAAAGAAAGAGTGGTGCTGCTCAGAGTGCACCAGGTAAAGGAGGAGCTGCCTGTTGATCTGTGATGATGATGATGATGATGACCAGAAGTGAAGAGGTCTGTTATCCTTGCAGAAACTCCAGGTGCCCAACATCCCCATCTCAAAGTGCGCCGCCTGCCTGAAACCCCCGGGGTCAGAGGAGGACAAACTGAAGCGCTGCACCCGCTGCTATCGAGTGGGCTACTGCAACCAGTGGGTGTCTGCGGGACGTTGACCCTCCTGGGAGCCGCTGCGTGTGTCTGAAGCTCACGGCTGTCTCTCTCCTGCAGACACTGTCAGAGGAGCCACTGGCCAAACCACAAGGCTCAGTGCCGCCCCCACTCTGAGAACGTGGGGCTGCCCTTCCTGGTCAGCGTGCCTCGGTCCCGCCTGTCCTACGCCCGCCTGGCCCAGCTGCTGGAGGGTTACTCCAGGTGAAGCATGGGAGGAAACGATGGTTCACTGGTTCCCATGACACCATCCATCTCTAACTGCAAAGTCTCTCTTTTACTGCAGGTTTTCTGTGAACGTGTTCCAGCCGCCGTTCCAGTCGGGCAGAACCTCTCCTGAAACCTGCCCGGCCCGGTCCGACCTGCCTCCCATGGCGGCAACGTCCCCTGGGGCAGTGGGATCGGAGGAGGATGCCGTAGGGGGGGTTGGTACCGTAGAAGGAGCTGATGTGGACCTGGAGAGCCCCTCCCACCTGCCTGAACTCCAGGGAGATTACGCTCCAGCGGCCCGCTCCCTCTCCTCCGTCTCCACCACGTGGACCAAAGACTCCGGGTTCTCTGAGCCTGGCTCCGCCTCCTCAAGCTGCTCCCTGGACCTTCAGGCTGAGAAAGAGACGTCCTGTGAGAAAGCGGTGCGACCAGAAGGTAAACCCACAGCAGAGTCGCCCATCAGGCGTTTCTCAGCCTTTGGTTCCACTAACCCAGCCTTTCCTCTCCAGCCGCGGTGACGGGGTATCAGCAGCCCGGCGACACGCTGTTGGGTCACGCCAGTCAGTTTTACATCGGCATGCTGGACTCCAACAACAAGGAGCAAAGGCTGGATGAGAAAGGTAACAGAACTCTGTTGGAAGTTCTACCTTTTCTGTTGAGTAAATGCCAGAACACAACGAACCCGATTTTATGTTCGATCCCACAGAAGGGCCGCGTTGGCAGCGGCATTTAGCCATCGTCAAAGGTCAATGCAGAGGTCTAGAGAGGTCTGCAGAGGTCTAGAGAGGTCTGCTGGTCCCACTGAGATAGATCCCAGGTCTACAGCCCTGGCCAAATGTTAGAGAATTATTCAAATGTTAATATTTCCAAAGTCTACTGCCTCAGTTTTTATAATGGCAATTTGCATAAACTCCAGAATGTTATAATCAGGGTTCCCATGGGTCCTTGAAAAGTCTTAAAAGGCATTGAATTCTTCAAAATAAAACTAAGGCCTTAATTGGTATGAAAATGTCTTAAATCAGTCTTTCCTAGGTCTTAATTTTTAAAACATCATAAATAGGATTATTTTATTATGATTTATTTTTGTAATCTAAACAAAACATTAAAATTGACCTTTTTTTTTAATTTAAAAAAAATAACGTTTCGCCATTATTGGTTCGTCCCGATAGCGGAACCAATAAAAGCAGCGTTGTTGCGGCCGGGACATTTGGGAGATGCACCATTAACTTTTTGTCTGGAAAATCTGAGCAAGTGTAATGTAACGATAATTGTCTCCAGCCAAGAGTTTCCTCCATGGCTAAAACCAGGGAACAGACATGAGGAACAAGAAGTCCTTCAAGCTGGGAACGATGGGAATTAAGGCAGTGGAGTCGCACATGCGAAGCACGAAACACAAAGCGTCAAAATGGAGTTACAGAGAAACAGCCGGTATTTCTCAGTTTAGTTCCACCCTTGTCTCTGCAACGCCTCCACTTATCACCAAATCAAACATACTAAGAAAACCAAACAAAGAAAAATAGCTGCTAAAAAGACTTAGCACTGGTTATGTTGGGGCTTTAAAACTGATTTGTTTTGTTCCCTGCTAAAACAAAGTTTGTGAATTCAGTTAAATAATTGTTCAAATATATCCATCATTTGTGTGTTTTTAGCTTTCTTCCTGTATGGGAAGTTTTTCAACATTTGAAACATTAGTGCAGTGGTTTATGTTAGAATAAACCTTTGGGTTAAGTTGCTGCAAGCAGGTTTTTCTTCTGTTTCTTGTGAATTTGGTCTTAAATCTTTATTTCAAGTGGCATTAAAAAGTATTAAAAAGTGTTGAATTTAACTCACCTGATGCTGCAGGAACCCTGATAAAGAGTGATCAGCGTAACAGCAATTAATTGCAAAGTCAACATTTGCCTAGAAAATGAACTTTATCCCCTAAACACATTTCATGGTGATTGCAGCGCTGCCTTAAAGGAGCAGCTACCATGGTTTCAGTGATTGGTCCATGAACACAGGTGTGGGTGGTGATGAGGACAGGGCTGCAGATCAATCTGTCAGGATTCAGTCAGAATGACGCCACTGGACACTTTAAAAAGAGGCTGCTGCTCTGCATCATTGGTTCTCTGCTGTGAACCATGGTTATCTCTAAAGAAACACCTGCAGTCATCATTGCACTGCACAAAGATGGCCGAACAGGAAAGAGAATGGCAGCTAGAGAGATTGCAGCTCAGTCAGCAATCTATGGCATCATCAAGAACTTCAAGGAGAGAGGTTCCATTGCTGCCAAAAAGGCTCCAGGGCGCCAAGAAAGACCAGCGAGCGCCAGGACCGTCTCTGAAAGTGTTTCAGCTGCGGGATGGGGCTGCCAGCGGTGCAGAGCTTGCTCAGGAATGGCAGCAGGCAGGTGTGAGTGCATCTGCACTGTGAGGTGGAGACTCTTGGAGCAAGGCCTGGTCTGAAGGAGGGCAGCAAAGAAGCCACTTCTCTCCAGGAAAACCATCAGGGACAGACTGATATTCTGCTAAAGGTCCAGGGAGGGGACTGCTGAGGACTGGGGGAAAGTCATTTCCTCTCAGCAATCCCCTTTCCCATTGTTTGGGACATCTGGAAAACAGCTGGTTGGGAGAAGACCAGGTGAGCGCTACCACCAGTCTCGTCTCATGCCGACTGTAAAGCATCCTGGAACCATTCATGGTGGGGTTGCTTCTCAGCCAAGGGAGGCGGCTCTCTCCCAGTCTGACCTAAAAACAGCCATGAATAAAGAATGGAACCAGAATGTCCTCCCAGAGCAACTTCTCCCAACCGTCCCAGAGCAACTTCTCCCAACCGTCCCAGAGCAACTTCTCCCAACCGTCCCAGAGCAACTTCTCCCAACCGTCCCAGAGCAACTTCTCCCAACCGTCCCAGAGCAGGTTGGTGATGAACGATGCCTTTTCCAGCATGATGGAGCACCTCGCCATAAAGCAAAGCTGATATCTAACTGGCTCAGGGAACAAAACAGAGAGATGTTGGGTCCATGGCCTGGAAACTCCCCTCATCTTAATCCCATTGGAAACTTGTGGTCAATCATCAGGAGACGGCGGACAAATGAAAACCTTCTGACCAAATGAAAGCATTGATTGAGCAGAATGGACGCTATCAGTCAGGATTTGGTCCAGAAGCTGATGGAGAGCAGCCAGGGAGAAATGTCCTGAAGAAGAGGAGTCACACTGCAGATACTGACCTGCTGCATGAACTCATTCTGTCATTAAAAGCTTTGGTTACTCAGAATATGATGCAATCGTATTTCTGGATGTGATGCAACATCTGACATGAACACCAGAGGGCAGCAGATCAGCTGGAAATAGAATATTTCTGTCGTTCTCAGTACGTTTGGCCATGACTGTATTTTAGTTGGACTACACAGGTATTAAGCAGCAACATCATGGGTCAACAGACGGGTCCAAAAATAACGAATGAAAGTAACTAAATAGAAAACTTTACCTATGATAGTTCAGGAGGACAGGAAATGGATAAAGTAGTGATTCTCTTTCAGCCTCACGGAAACCAAAGAAAGAAAAACTGATAAACGTCCCAGATCTGTTAGAATCACCTCTCTGCCTCGGTCACCATAGAAACCATCCCACAGAGTTTACTGCTGCTTTTCTCTTTTCCTTAGACCTAGATCTAAGGAAAAGATAATTCTCTATCTGGTCTAGTTCTAGATGCTTTAAGTGGGGCTTTGCTTTATAGATTTTCATTTTTTACAATAACTTTTCCTAATCTGTTCCAGTCAAATGTTGGACATAGTTTTAATGTGCAGAGACTGAAGTAAATTAGATCACCCCCCCCCCCCCCCCGCCGCCTAGTCAGAGCCTCTCTGTACGCAGTCAGTGTGACGTGGAAGAAAGTCGATCAGAGATTAAAAGGTCGTATTTAACCGGTGTTCATGTGGCTCAGCTGCACTGACTGCAGGTTTATGGCCTGATTTGAGCGTTTCAATCTTCTTACTGAAAAACATGAATGGGAACCAGTGAGACCATCAAAGGTTGGGCATACGCTGTGCGATATTTTCAGTCATCGCACGCAGGTACAGCTCAGACTGTATGAAAGTTCTCACACTATGCGATCCGACGCTCTGATGCCATCTACCTGCTCACGCTGTACGTCTAAATACCAAGTGGGACTCAGCTCCGCAGTGAGGTGGCGCTACTGGGACTCGTCTATCTGAAGCCAAACCAGTAGCAGAGGAACATGAAGCTCACTAGAGTGAAACGCGCTGCCTTGGATATTTGGGCAATTTAGTGCTGAAAGCCCTAAAAAGAAAAGGAGACGACGTATTTGGACAAAGACATGGCTGAGCTAACGTGGCTACTACGGTCTGACAGTTTGACAGGAAGAACTCCATTTCACTCATTGCCCCCCCGCCATGATGCTGGGTTTACATCTGAGAGGAAGAAGAAGAAGAAGAATCCTTGTTTGCCCACTGAGGGATTTGGGCACGACCACCTTACGACGGCCGACTGAATTTTAGACATGTTTGATTTTCTCCCGACCTTAACATTCCTGAAGGGGGGGGGGGGGGGGGGTCGTTAGAGGCTGATCGCCCCTCGTTACGCCCTGTATACTTCACAATGTGCAATCAGGCTGAAAGTCGGCCTGGTCAAAAAGTTCTCGCACGACTGGAGAATCGGCCCGAAAAGGGCTAAAAATTGCACAGTTTAAGCCCGGCTTAAGTCTCTGGGTTTCAGCATTCTAGGCTGTGACAGCAGATTAATACGATCGATTCCCGTCGTGAGTATCGGCCGATCAAAGTGAAGGAAGTCGGTGGGTCGGCTGATCAAGCTGCATTAAAGCTGAGTGTTTGTTCTCTGCAGAGGACGCTGTAGCAGAGCTGCTGGACGAGGCCACCCTGGAGCTGGTGTGGAAGAACAACGAGCGTCTGAAGGAGTACGTGTTGGTCAGCTCCAAGGAGCTGGAGTACGAGGACGACCCCAGCTCCCTGAGTGAGACGGCCAGAGCCGGACACTTCACCCTGGAGCAGTGCCTCAATCTCTTTACCAAGCCAGAGGTGCTGGCGCCGGAGGAGGCCTGGTAGGAACTCCTGCAGACTTCAGGTGGAGGCGGAGTGTCGACCTGCGGCTCACCTCTCTCCGTCTGCTTCCAGGTACTGCCCTAAGTGCCAGCAGCACCGAGAAGCTTCCAAGCAGCTTCTGCTGTGGCGTCTGCCCAACGTCCTGATCATTCAGCTCAAACGCTTCTCCTTCAGGAGCTTCATCTGGAGAGACAAGATCAACGACATGGTGGACTTCCCCATCAGGTAGCCTGGCTGCAGACCGAGCGGCGCCGTTTGTTTTTCTGAGAGCAGACCACTGATTCTTTGACATTTTAGGAATTTGGATCTGAGTAAGTTCTGCATCGGTCAGAAGGACGAGATGCAGCAGCCCCCCATCTACGACCTGTACGCCGTCATCAACCACTACGGCGGGATGATCGGGGGGCACTACACGGCGTACGCTCGCCTGCCCAGCGACAAGAACAGCCAGCGCAGCGACGTGGGTAAGCCTCCCGTTAGGGAACCACGGATCCAGCCCTCCTTTGGTTCTGAGGAGCTGAGTCGGATCAGAACCTTTCTAACATCATTCTTCTCTTCCTCTCTCTCATTGGCTGAAGGCTGGCGTTTGTTTGACGACAGCACTGTGACCACGGTGGAGGAGAGTCAGGTGGTGACCCGTTACGCCTACGTCCTGTTCTACCGCCGCAGGAACTCCCCCGTGGAGAGGCCGCCCCGCTTCCCCTCCCCCGTGGGGGCGGAGTCAGCCGGCTCTGCAGGAGCCGCCGGCGACCAGGTGAGGATTGAAACCGTAAACCCTTTAACCTGACCAAAGTAGCCCAGGTGTTAAACCTGCGGCAGCTTCTCCAGTCGCTTTGCTCCAAGGTTCAGGGTAATCATTCTATCTAAGTTCTGTAGAACCTGGCTGACCCGTGTTCTGTCTGACTCCTCTAATGGGTCAGTAGGAACCGGAACATCCAGCTCTGTCCAAAGCTCCCATTAGTGCTTCTGATGGACCGTAGAGTCCAGCTGATGATGGCGCCGCAGGGTTATCCGTCTGATGCTGGAGCAGCCTCCAGCATGATTCTGCCTCCACCGTGCATGTCTTGTCCAAACCATTAATTTCCCCCAGAAATGGTTCTCTGATCCCCACTCCTCCTTGAAGGTCTCTCTGGTCACCTGAGCTATGGGTCTGTGCAGCTGCCCCAGGGTCGCCTGTCATGGCCGCCCCTGTCATGGCCGCCCCTGTCATGGTGTTTTATTGAAGCTTTTCTCTCCACTTCTGTTTTTCACTTCTCCAGAACTTTTAACTCCCATCATGGATCTAATCAGTAACTGAAACTCGTGCTTTAATCCCAGGTTTTGGGGATGAAGGAAGGATCACAGATGCTTAACACTAATTAATGTAAACCAATCACTGACCTACAGTTAACTGTTGATTAATGTGATCAATGTTATTACATACATACATATATTACAGAATTGGGTCCATCAGATTACCGTATTTTCTGGAATATAAGCCACTACTTTTTTCCCATACTTTGAACCTTGCTGCTTATCAGAAGGTGCAGCTTTTCTCTGCCAGAGGGGGGAGTCAAAGTTGGACATGAAAGAATGAGGGGCCAAAGAAGATGCTAGCAGCAGGAATGACCGAGAACAAATGTCCCAAATTCACACATTTTAACATTTATTTACTGCATTAAAGCTGCTGAACCCATGAAGAGACGTCGCTCAACTGAAATAAAAAGAAGCTCCATCTTTCATTAGAAGCTCTTACTGCTGCAAGCTAACAAGCTAACAGGAGCTAGCATTCTTCTCCTTCCCTACTCCCAAGGGCTATATGTACAGCTCCCCCTACAGGTTTGGTGGGAGAAGGTTCAGTAGATATTGAAGTTGTGGTGAGATGCGCTATATAGTCCAGAAAATATGGTAATGAATAAAAACCACTGAGGATATTTCACTGCTGTAATGCCACCACTGTCCACCAGAGGGCAAATGTTCAGTCTTAAAGGAATAGTACACCCAAAACATGATTAGCCTTCATTTTCTACTCACCCCCATGCTGAACAACACTCTGGAGTACTTTTTTGATATCTCAAATGCATCTGGAGATCTGGGAGGCTTCTTGCTGTCTGCTGACATTCAAATAATGGAGGTCTATGGCGCCCGAGGCAGAAAGGTCCATAAAAGTCCACAAAAAACGTGTCAATATTCTTCCATACTGCTCGTCCAATGTATTCCAAGTGTCCTGAGTGGGTAGCATCCAGAATTTACTCGAAACGAAGTCATTTAGAATGTTTTTAGAGCATAAACAGTAGTGTATAGGATTTCCTAAAAGCGGGATCACGAGTCTACGGAAACCGGCAGACCAAACCAGATGAAAGTGCGCATTCAGCGTCTGCTCTGCCAATAATGCAAGCGTAGAAGAAGAAATGTGCTATTTACCTGTGCAAAGAAAGAAACAACGAAAGAAAAATGTCTGAGGACTTCAGTGTTGAGGAAGAGCATAAGTTCTTTGTCGAGCTGAATGCGCACTTTCATCTGGTTTGGTCTGCCGCGGTTTCCGTAGACTCGTGAACGCGCTTTCAGGAAATCCTATACACTACTGTTTATGCTCTAAAAACATTCTAAATGACTTCGTTTCGAGTAAATTCTGGACGCTACCCACTCAGGACACTTGGAATACATTGGACGAGCAGTATGGAGGAATATTGACACGTTTTTTGTGGACTTTTATGGACCTTTCTGCCTCGGTCGCCATAGACCTCCATTATTTGAATGTCAGCAGACAGCAAGAAGCCTCCCAGATCTCCAGATGCATTTGAGATATCAAAAAAGTACTCCAGAGTGTTGTTCAGCATGGGGGTGAGTAGAAAATGAAGGATAATCATGTTTTGGTTGTACTATTCCTTTAATCCGAGCTCCACTGGTGTTTTAAAGTGATGCCAGAGCGTCCAGAGGCTGCTCCAGATTATCCGCAACAGAAAGCGTCGTCTCCCTATCCGTCCCAGAAGCACATTTCTGCATCCACATATACGTCCCAGTGCTTAAATATAACGTGTAAAAGGTGCGTTTCCTGAGAAATAAATGACTTAGCATCCTTTCTGTTTTATCACTCTGTTCCCGATCTGCACTGGAAATGAGATCTTACTCTACTTTTTCAGTTTTAAACATAAATCTAGTCTTTTTCCAGTTTTTTGTTTTCCTTGTATGTTAACATGATGGTATAGAATGTGTAATTTAAAGAAAGAAACAACTAAAATGTAGATAAACATGTTTTAATCATATTTTGCCGTACTGCTCTGAGCATGTCCAATGATGACATCATAACCTAGAAACTGTAAAATGCTTCAAAATGTCTCAAAGTTAGTTTTTTAGATGAAGTGTATTAGCGTCCTTTAGCGAGTTGAGGATGGAAATTAGTAATTTTAGTAGCATAATTACATTATTTATGGACACCTAGATGTAAATCTGTTTGCTCAGGACGGATCGGGTAGCGACGCAAAGCTCAGCTTTAGGAAAATGGCCGCTCATTGATGAATCGTTAGGCGATTGATGAGATTAATCCTCTTTAGATTGACTGATAGCCTGCCTCTCTACACAACAGATCAATGACGCTGAGGCCCCGTATGGCCCCGGCAGGCCTCTGCTGCGGCCGCTCAGTGGGCGTGGCTAATCAAGTGTACTCGGTGTTTGTTAGAACTCAACCTTTTCCCAGAAGCTGACACGGGTTTCCGCCAATCGCAGGCCTCTCTAATATGGCGGGAATTGGAGGAGGAAGACGAGGGGCTTGATGAAGGGGCCCGCGGACTGTTCCGCTCGGCGCTTCGAAGGCGGCGACCCCTCAGGAACAGAGGCGAGGGAGCCCATAGGAACGGCCCTGAGCGACGGCAGCACAGGCAGATGTGGGACTGTCCCGATGAAGACTGCGTGCGATATCTGGTCGTGGGAACGCTGGCTGCTCTCATGGCTCTATTTGCTAACCTGGTTTATCCTTTTCTGTACAAACTCAGATGGACCTGAGCAGAGACTAACTCTGATTGGCTGGGGGTCAGAGACGCTTCTGAAATAAGATGGACAATGAAAACGCACCAGATGGAGGTTATTCCTGATCTTCTTAGTAACTAAGAGTCCAAACCCAGACGGTTTTACGCTCCGTCTGACTATAGATGTTCCAGCACTACATGGGCCCAGTTCTGACTGTGACCCTGTGGGTCGGCGCCGGCCGCTGCAGGGAGCCCCCCCAGGCGCCTGACGCCGTGAAATGCTCTTTGTTTAGCCGTTAACAGCTCTGAGGGATGATCAGGAAGGCTGTTCCTGGATCATCAGGCTGCTGCTGAAGGACACCTTCTCCAACTCAAAGCAGGAAGCAGGAATGTTGAGAAGCAGCCATGTTTCTGTGGCTTCTTCAGCTGAAACCACCACATGTTCTCCTTACTGCTGATGCAGTATGCAGGCACCGCCAGCTGACTTTAAATGGCTTAGCAGGAGCAGGAGATGCTGCAGCAGTGAATGCCTGTGGGTCGGACCCAGAACCTTCAACTACAGAAGGAGCCTGTTTGATCCACTGTTTGTAGACAAGGAGGCTCAAAGCGCTGCGGGGCCACGCATCACAGCGTGCTGACGTCTGTGATGCGTCTACGCCATCAGCAGGAGGAGGCGGCACCACCCCGTCCCTGCCTGGCAGGAGCTCCCTGGGTCAGTCTGAGGCTCCCATCCAACAAACACTCGGGTCGGATTGGATCCGGTCCAGTCTGATTGGATCCGGTCCGAGCCGGTCGGGTCGGATTGGATCCGGTCCGGTCTGATTGGATCCGGTCGGATTGGATCCGGTCCGGTCGGATTGGATCCGATCCGGTCGGATTGGGTCGGGTCGGATTGGATCCGGTCCGGTCTGATTGGATCCGGTCCAGTCTGATTGGATCCGGTCCGAGCCGGTCGGGTCGGATTGGATCCGGTCCGGTCTGATTGGATCCGGTCCGAGCCTGTCGGGTCGGATTGGATCCGGTCCAGTCTGATTGGATCCGGTGCGAGCCGGTCGGGTCGGATTGGATCCGGTCGGATTGGATCCGGTCCGGTCGGATTGGGTCCGGTCTGATTGGATCCGGTCCGAGCCGGTCGGGTCGGATTGGATCCGGTCCGGTCTGATTGGATCCGGTCCGAGCCGGTTGGGTCGGATTGGATCCGGTCCGGTCTGATTGGATCCGGTCCGAGCCTGTCGGGTCGGATTGGATCCGGTCCAGTCTGATTGGATCCGGTCCGAGCCGGTCGGGTCGGATTGGATGTGGTCCGGTCTGATTGGATCCGGTCCGAGCCGGTCGGGTCGGATTGGATCTGGTCCGGTCTGATTGGATCCGGTCCGAGCCGGTCGGGTCGGATTGGATCTGGTCCGGTCTGATTGGATCCGGTCCGAGCCTGTCGGGTCGGATTGGATCCGGTCCGAGCCTGTCGGATCCGGTCCGGTCGGATTGGATCCGGTCCGAGCCGGTCGGGTCTGATTGGATCCGGTCCGAGCCGGTCGGGTTGGATTGGATCCGGTCCGGTCTGATTGGATCCGAGCCGGTCGGGTTGGATCCGGTCCGGTCTGATTGGATCCGGTTCAGTCTGATTGGATCCGGTCCGAGCCGGTCGGGTCGGATTGGATCCGGTCCGGTCTGATTGGATCCGGTCCGAGCCTGTCGGGTCGGATTGGATCCGGTCCAGTCTGATTGGATCCGGTCCGGTCGGATTGTATCCGGTCCAGTCTGATTGGATCCGGTGCGAGCCGGTCGGGTCGGATTGGATCCGGTCGGATTGGATCCGGTCCGGTCGGATTGGATCCGGTCCAGTCTGATTGGATCCGGTCCGAGCCGGTCGGGTCGGATTGGATCCGGTCCGAGCCGGTCGGGTTGGATTGGATCCGGTCCGGTCTGATTGGATCCGAGCCGGTCGGGTTGGATCCGGTCCGGTCTGATTGGATCCGGTTCAGTCTGATTGGATCCGGTCCGAGCCGGTCGGGTCGGATTGGATCCGGTCCGGTCTGATTGGATCCGGTCCGAGCCTGTCGGGTCGGATTGGATCCGGTCCAGTCTGATTGGATCCGGTCCGGTCGGATTGTATCCGGTCCAGTCTGATTGGATCCGGTGCGAGCCGGTCGGGTCGGATTGGATCCGGTCGGATTGGATCCGGTCCGGTCGGATTGGATCCGGTCCAGTCTGATTGGATCCGGTCCGAGCCGGTCGGGTCGGATTGGATCCGGTCCGGTCTGATTGGATCCGGTCCGAGCCGGTCGGGTCGGATTGGATCCGGTCCAGTCTGATTGGATCCGAGCCGGTCGGGTCGGATTGGATCTGGTCCGGTCTGATTGGATCCGGTCCGAGCCGGTCGGGTCGGATTGGATCTGGTCTGATTGGATCCGGTCCGAGCCTGTCGGGTCGGATTGGATCTGGTCCGGTCTGATTGGATCCGGTCCGAGCCTGTCGGATCCGGTCCGGTCTGATTGGATCCGGTCCGAGCCGGTTGGGTCGGATTGGATCCGGTCCGGTCTGATTGGATCCGGTCCGAGCCTGTCGGGTCGGATTGGATCCGGTCCAGTCTGATTGGATCCGGTCCGAGCCGGTCGGGTCGGATTGGATGTGGTCCGGTCTGATTGGATCCGGTCCGAGCCGGTCGGGTCGGATTGGATCTGGTCCGGTCTGATTGGATCCGGTCCGAGCCGGTCGGGTCGGATTGGATCTGGTCCGGTCTGATTGGATCCGGTCCGAGCCTGTCGGGTCGGATTGGATCCGGTCCGAGCCTGTCGGATCCGGTCCGGTCGGATTGGATCCGGTCCGAGCCGGTCGGGTCTGATTGGATCCGGTCCGAGCCGGTCGGGTTGGATTGGATCCGGTCCGGTCTGATTGGATCCGAGCCGGTCGGGTTGGATCCGGTCCGGTCTGATTGGATCCGGTTCAGTCTGATTGGATCCGGTCCGAGCCGGTCGGGTCGGATTGGATCCGGTCCGGTCTGATTGGATCCGGTCCGAGCCTGTCGGGTCGGATTGGATCCGGTCCAGTCTGATTGGATCCGGTCCGGTCGGATTGTATCCGGTCCAGTCTGATTGGATCCGGTGCGAGCCGGTCGGGTCGGATTGGATCCGGTCGGATTGGATCCGGTCCGGTCGGATTGGATCCGGTCCAGTCTGATTGGATCCGGTCCGAGCCGGTCGGGTCGGATTGGATCCGGTCCGAGCCGGTCGGGTTGGATTGGATCCGGTCCGGTCTGATTGGATCCGAGCCGGTCGGGTTGGATCCGGTCCGGTCTGATTGGATCCGGTTCAGTCTGATTGGATCCGGTCCGAGCCGGTCGGGTCGGATTGGATCCGGTCCGGTCTGATTGGATCCGGTCCGAGCCTGTCGGGTCGGATTGGATCCGGTCCAGTCTGATTGGATCCGGTCCGGTCGGATTGTATCCGGTCCAGTCTGATTGGATCCGGTGCGAGCCGGTCGGGTCGGATTGGATCCGGTCGGATTGGATCCGGTCCGGTCGGATTGGATCCGGTCCAGTCTGATTGGATCCGGTCCGAGCCGGTCGGGTCGGATTGGATCCGGTCCGGTCTGATTGGATCCGGTCCGAGCCGGTCGGGTCGGATTGGATCCGGTCCAGTCTGATTGGATCCGAGCCGGTCGGGTCGGATTGGATCTGGTCCGGTCTGATTGGATCCGGTCCGAGCCGGTCGGGTCGGATTGGATCTGGTCTGATTGGATCCGGTCCGAGCCTGTCGGGTCGGATTGGATCTGGTCCGGTCTGATTGGATCCGGTCCGAGCCTGTCGGATCCGGTCCGGTCTGATTGGATCCGGTCCGAGCCGGTCGGGTCGGATTGGATCCGGTCCGGTCTTATTGGATCCGGTCCGAGCCTGTCGGGTCGGATTGGATCCGGTCCGGTCTGATTGGATCCGGTCCGAGCCGGTCGGGTCGGATTGGATCCGGTCCGGTCTGATTGGATCCGGTTCAGTCTGATTGGATCCGGTCCGAGCCTGTCGGGTCGGATTGGATCCGGTCCAGTCTGATTGGATCCGGTCCGGTCGGATTGGATCCGGTCCAGTCTGATTGGATCCGGTGCGAGCCGGTCGGGTCGGATTGGATCCGGTCGGATTGGATCCGGTCCGGTCGGATTGGATCCGGTCCAGTCTGATTGGATCCGGTCCGAGCCGGTCGGGTCGGATTGGATCCGGTCCGGTCTGATTGGATCCGGTCCGAGCCGGTCGGGTCGGATTGGATCCGGTCCGGTCTGATTGGATCCGAGCCGGTCGGGTCGGATTGGATCTGGTCCGGTCTGATTGGATCCGGTCCGAGCCGGTCGGGTCGGATTGGATCTGGTCCGGTCTGATTGGATCCGGTCCGAGCCGGTCGGGTCGGATTGGATCTGGTCTGGTCTGATTGGATCCGGTCCGAGCCTGTCGGGTCGGATTGGATCCGGTCCGGTCTGATTGGATCCGGTCCGAGCCTGTCGGGTCGGATTGGATCCGATCCGGTCCGGTCTGATTGGATCCGGTCCGAGCCGGTCGGGTCGGATTGGATCCGGTCCGGTCTGATTGGATCCGGTCCGAGCCTGTCGGGTCGGATTGGATCCGGTCCGGTCTGATTGGATCCGGTCCGAGCCGGTCGGGTCGGATTGGATCCGGTCCGGTCTGATTGGATCCGGTCCGAGCCTGTCGGGTCGGATTGGATCCGGTCCGGTCTGATTGGATCCGGTCCGAGCCTGTCGGGTCGGATTGGATCCGGTCCGGTCTGATTGGATCCGGTCCGAGCCGGTCGGGTCGGATTGGATCCGGTCCGGTCTGATTGGATCCGGTTCAGTCTGATTGGATCCGGTCCGAGCCTGTCGGGTCGGATTGGATCCGGTCCAGTCTGATTGGATCCGGTCCGGTCGGATTGGATCCGGTCCAGTCTGATTGGATCCGGTGCGAGCCGGTCGGGTCGGATTGGATCCGGTCGGATTGGATCCGGTCCGGTCGGATTGGATCCGGTCCAGTCTGATTGGATCCGGTCCGAGCCGGTCGGGTCGGATTGGATCCGGTCCGGTCTGATTGGATCCGGTCCGAGCCGGTCGGGTCGGATTGGATCCGGTCCGGTCTGATTGGATCCGAGCCGGTCGGGTCGGATTGGATCTGGTCCGGTCTGATTGGATCCGGTCCGAGCCGGTCGGGTCGGATTGGATCTGGTCCGGTCTGATTGGATCCGGTCCGAGCCGGTCGGGTCGGATTGGATCTGGTCTGGTCTGATTGGATCCGGTCCGAGCCTGTCGGGTCGGATTGGATCCGGTCCGGTCTGATTGGATCCGGTCCGAGCCTGTCGGGTCGGATTGGATCCGGTCCGGTCTGATTGGATCCGGTCCGAGCCGGTCGGGTCGGATTGGATCCGGTCCGGTCTGATTGGATCCGGTCCGAGCCTGTCGGGTCGGATTGGATCCGGTCCGGTCTGATTGGATCCGGTCCGAGCCTGTCGGGTCGGATTGGATCCGGTCCGGTCTGATTGGATCCGGTCCGAGCCGGTCGGGTCGGATTGGATCCGGTCCGGTCTGATTGGATCCGGTCCGAGCCTGTCGGGTCGGATTGGATCCGGTCCGGTCTGATTGGATCCGGTCCGAGCCTGTCGGGTCGGATTGGATCCGGTCCGGTCTGATTGGATCCGGTCCGGTCTGATTGGATCCGGTCCGAGCCGGTCCGGTCTGATTGGATCCGGTCCGAGCCGGTCGGGTCGGATTGGATCCGGTCCGGTCTGATTGGATCCGGTCCGAGCCTGTCGGGTCGGATTGGATCCGGTCCGGTCTGATTGGATCCGGTCCGAGCCTGTCGGGTCGGATTGGATCCGGTCCGGTCTGATTGGATCCGGTCCGAGCCGGTCGGGTCGGATTGGATCCGGTCCGGTCTGATTGGATCCGGTCCGAGCCTGTCGGGTCGGATTGGATCCGGTCCGGTCTGATTGGATCCGGTCCGAGCCTGTCGGGTCGGATTGGATCCGGTCCGGTCTGATTGGATCCGGTCCGGTCTGATTGGATCCGGTCCGAGCCGGTCGGGTCGGATTGGATCCGGTCCGAGCCTGTCGGGTCGGATTGGATCCGGTCCGGTCTGATTGGATCCGGTCCGAGCCGGTCGGGTCGGATTGGATCCGGTCCGGTCTGATTGGATCCGGTCCGAGCCGGTCGGGTCGGAGCATCTCTACTGTCGGCAGACTGAAGCTCTGGTTCCTTTCTCACCTCTAAGCACCATTAGAAATCCTAGGAAAGGAAGAACTTTAGCATCTATATAATTTATGTATAAATAATATTTAAAATAGATTAAAATGATAGAATCTTTGAGTCAGAATGAGGCGACGCGTCCGTCTGACTGGGAGAGTCTCAGGGAAGTTAAGTGGCGGTCCGATCTGCAGCCTCCATCCGTCCCTTTAAGTTCTGTTGCTGCCGGACCGGCCGCCGCCTCTGACTAATGGCGGTCCGATCTGCAGCCTCCATCCGTCCCTTTAAGTTCTGTTGCTGCTGGACCGGCCGCCGCCTCTGACTAATGGCGGTCCGATATGCAGCCTCCATCCGTCCCTTTAAGTTCTGTTGCTGCCGGACCGGCCGCTGCCTCTGACTAATGGCGGTCCGATCTGCAGCCTCCATCCGTCCCTTTAAGTTCTGTTGCTGCCGGACCGGCCGCCGCCTCTGACTAATGGCGGTCCGATCTGCAGCCTCCATCCGTCCCTTTAAGTTCTGTTGCTGCCGGACCGGCCGCCGCCTCTGATGCCTGCAGCAGTTAATCATTTAATGAAGTCGTGTTTTTCATTTTGTGAATCTGTTGAATACAGACGGAGAATAATCCAGTTTATTCTCCTCATCTTTGATCCAGTCCTTGTTTTCCTGTCTGATGCCTTAAAGCTGCTCTGAATAAACACGCTACCCCCCCCCCTGGTTTCCAGTGTGGTTTCCTGTGTCCCACAGCCTGAACGCCACCAGCCTGATTCATGTTTCACACTCATCTATTTTCCAGGCTTCTAGCCAGGCTCTGTTTGGGACCGACCTGGACCCTGAAGGACCCCCCACCCTCGCCCCGGAGGTACCGTCTGAACTTTTCACTCACTCTGCAGAGTGCGCGGCTCCCTCCTACAGTAACATGGAGGAGGTGGACTAGTTACCACGGAGACGCGCTCTGAGGCCGAAGCAGCTCCCTGATTGGACTCTGACGCTCAGCAATGCCTCAGTTCTGCACGGGTTCTCCAGGATCAGGACTGTTTCTTCTGACTCCTCCCACCTGGCAGATGAAGTCCTGGACCGGACCACAGCGAACCGGACCGTCCCACCACTGCTAAAGCTGCGGCTCCAGTGATGCTAGTTTAATGTGTGTAAATTATTTTTGTTGTGGGGGGTGGGACTGTTGACTCTTTAATCCCTCCACCAGAGGGTGCTGTTCTTCCCTGATTCATTTTCTAAAACAGAATTTGCCGCTTTCTGTCGCCCCCCCCCCTCTAGCTCCTTGCTGCAGGGGGGTCCAGCTTGATCCCTCCCCCCTATTCATTTTGAACTGCAGATATAAAGTGAGGAATTCTATGAATGCTGCTGTGAAACTAGAAGTGGTTGATTAAATAAACTGTCTAATTTCCTGTCGGTGCATCTGGTAAATAAAACAGACTCCTGTTTTACAGTGGAAGTGTTTGAAAGTAGGCAGCGGACATCGTCCTTGGGGGGGGGGGGCAAAGAAAGCAGGAATATCAAGCAATACTTGTTCAATGTAGTAACTGCTCCATAGTGCAGGTAGTGTGTAGTTTTTGCCTTCCCAGGTCTGTGTGCAGATAAAAGGTTTGTTTTCCTCTTGGGCTCCCTGGTTGCTTCGGTTTGGCTCCCAGTAAATCTGTCAGGATCACATGGATTGAACTGAAGTCCTTCTAAGCTGCGGGTTTATGGCCTGATCTGAGCGTTTCAATCTTCTCTTACTGAAAAACATGAAGGGAACCTGTGAGACCATCAAAAGTTGGGCATACATTGTGCGATACTTTCAATCATTGCACGCAGGTTCAGCTCAAACCGTTTATTTTCACACTGTGCAGCACGACGCTCTGATGCCATCTACCTGCTCACACTGTACGGGGGGGGGACTAGAAGCCGGTTTGGAGAGAAAAAATACGGCTTTTGGGAGTAGCAGCAAAAAGTACTATTGGAAAAATACTCCTGTAAAGTATCGCCACTGTAGCCCACAGCAGCCTGTAATGTACCAACAAGTCCACTGCTCCAAAAATAAAGGGAACACTCAAATAGCATCCTCAACAACAAAATGAAACAAATCAAACAGGTTAACAAATGGAGGCCTGGATTTGGAGTCACACACAAAATGAAAGTGATGAAAACACTACAGGCTGATCCAACTTTGATCTGATGGCCTTAAAACTGATGGAAATGAGGCTAAGCATCATGTAGCCTCCAACTTCCTGTATGACCTCCCTATAGCAGATCGTTTTCCACTACGTCTCCAGACTGACAACTCGGTCACTAGTGCTCAGTGTGACCCTCTTTCATTTAAATAATGAGCTGGTGGTACGGACCGAGTAGTGACAGTCATCATTCACACTACTTTTCAAGATGCATAGTGGGAACTTTGGAACTAAGTATGTATGATGTCAGACCAGTCATTCCTACAGGAGCTAAGTAGGTATGATGTCAGACCAGTCATTCCTACAGGAACTAAGTATGTATGATGTCAGACCAGTCATTCCTACAGGAGCTAAGTAGGTATGATGTCAGACCAGTCCTTCCTACAGGAACTAAGTATGTATGATGTCAGACCAGTCCTTCCTACAGGAACTAAGTATGTATGATGTCAGACCAGTCCCTACTACAGGAGCTAAGTAGGTATGATGTCAGACCAGTCCCTACTACAGGACCTAAGTAGGTATGATGTCAGACCAGTCCTTCCTACAGGAGCTAAGTAGGTATGATGTCAGACCAGTCCCTACTACAGGAGCTAAGTAGGTATGATGTCAGACCAGTCCCTACTACAGGAGCTAAGTAGGTATGATGTCAGACCAGTCCTTCCTACAGGAACTAAGTATGTATGATGTCAGACCAGTCCTTTCTACAGGAACTAAGTAGGTATGATGTCAGACCAGTCCCTACTACAGGAGCTAAGTATGTATGATGTCAGACCAGTCCTTCCTACAGGAACTAAGTATGTATGATGTCAGACCAGTCCTTCCTACAGGAACTAAGTATGTATGATGTCAGACCAGTCCCTACTACAGGAGCTAAGTAGGTATGATGTCAGACCAGTCCTTCCTACAGGAGCTAAGTAGGTATGATGTCAGACCAGTCCCTACTACAGGAGCTAAGTATGTATGATGTCAGACCAGTCCTTCCTACAGGAACTAAGTATGTATGATGTCAGACCAGTCCTTCCTACAGGAACTAAGTATGTATGATGTCAGACCAGTCCTTCCTACAGGAACTAAGTATGTATGATGTCAGACCAGTCCCTACTACAGGAACTAAGTATGTATGATGTCAGACCAGCCCCTACTACAGGAACTAAGTATGTATGATGTCAGACCAGTCCCTACTACAGGAACTAAGTAGGTATGATGTCAGACCAGTCCCTACTACAGGAACTAAGTATGTATGATGTCAGACCAGTCCTTCCTACAGGAACTAAGTATGTATGATGTCAGACCAGTCCTTCCTACAGGAACTAAGTATGTATGATGTCAGACCAGTCCCTACTACAGGAACTAAGTATGTATGATGTCAGACCAGTCCTTCCTACAGGAACTAAGTATGTATGATGTCAGACCAGTCCTTCCTACAGGAACTAAGTATGTATGATGTCAGACCAGTCCCTACTACAGGAACTAAGTATGTATGATGTCAGACCAGTCCCTACTACAGGAACTAAGTATGTATGATGTCAGACCAGTCCTTCCTACAGGAGCTAAGTAGGTATGATGTCAGACCAGTCCCTACCACAGGAACTAAGTATGTATGATGTCAGACCAGTCCCTACTACAGGAATCAAGTAGGTATGATGTCAGACCAGTCCTTCCTACAGGAACTAAGTATGTATGATGTCAGACCAGTCCCTACTACAGGAACTAAGTATGTATGATGTCAGACCAGTCCCTACTACAGGAACTAAGTATGTATGATGTCAGACCAGTCCCTACTACAGGAGCTAAGTATGTATGATGTCAGACCAGTCCCTACTACAGGAGCTAAGTATGTATGATGTCAGACCAGCCCCTACTACAGGAACTAAGTATGTATGATGTCAGACCAGTCCCTACTACAGGAACTAAGTAGGTATGATGTCAGACCAGTCCCTACTACAGGAACTAAGTATGTATGATGTCAGACCAGTCCCTACTACAGGAACTAAGTATGTATGATGTCAGACCAGTCCCTACTACAGGAACTAAGTATGTATGAAGGTCAGACCAGTCCCTACTACAGGAACTAAGTATGTATGATGTCAGACCAGTCCCTACTACAGGAACTAAGTAGGTATGATGTCAGACCACTCCCTACTACAGGAACTAAGTATGTATGATGTCAGACCACTCCCTACTACTGGAACTAAGTATGTATGATGTCAGACCACTCCCTACTACAGGAACTAAGTATGTATGATGTCAGACCACTCCCTACTACAGGAACTAAGTATGTATGATGTCAGACCAGTCCCTACTACAGGAACTAAGTATGTATGATGTCAGACCACTCCCTACTACAGGAACTAAGTATGTATGATGTCAGACCACTCCCTACTACAGGAACTAAGTATGTATGATGTCAGACTAGGGCTGGGCGATAATTCAATAACGAATATATCGATCGATAGACATGTGGCGCAATAGAAAAAAAGAGAGTTGATAAAAAGTTCGATAAAGAAACGCAGTTTTCCTTCCTTCTCATTGTAGCCTATCATGTAGGTTTATGCTAGTCACTACTTCCTCCCAACCAATCGCAAATGCGGATCCAGGCACGCCGTCACAAAGCGCCGCCCTCTCAAACCACAACACAGAGCACATGAAGATGTTGCAGCAAGGACAGGCGGAGGAAATTGTTCCAAAGAAGGGTTTTTGTAGTTTGCCAGTTTGGCAGTATTTCGGTTATGGCAAGTCGGACAAAAAACAAACCACAGTCATCTGTAAAATGTGTCGGGAACCAGTGAAACCAGTCTGATAACACAACCAACTTTTTTTTTCATCTCAGCCGCTCACACCCGCAGGAGTACGAGCTGTGGAGGCCCCGGCGCGGCTCTCCTCCGAGGAATCTTTGGGAATTTCGTGGGGAAAAAAATGTAAATATATATATATATATTCAGTTCTGGCAGTTTCCCACGTAGTTCTAACAATTGAGAGAAAAATGCTGAGGGGCCAGAAACTTCAAAGTAATAACTCAGGTTAAAGCAGGAAACTAAGCTGAACCATAACGAGGTGTCAGCAGCACCTCTAGAACAATAGCGGTGAGATAAAATCCCCCATAGAAATGCTAGGCTAAAGGGTGAGTTGATTTGGGTTTTTGTTCTTGTTGAGTGGAGTTTTTTTCCATGGTAGCCTAGTCCTACAATCTTTTAATTAACACAAGCTGGTGGTGGACTATTCCCACCCAAATAGGGTATTCTATTTATTTATTTGTTATATTTATTTTGGTCACTTTTCTGATCACTTTAGTTTATTCTTTGTCAGTATTTAATAATATAACTCAGGTCTCTTAAAGGAATAGTACACCCAAAACATGATTAGCCTTCATTTTCTACTCACCCCCATGCTGAACAACACTCTGGAGTACTTTTTTGATATCTCAAATGCATCTGGAGATCTGGGAGGCTTCTTGCTGTCTGCTGACATTCAAATAATGGAGGTCTATGGCGCCCGAGGCAGAAAGGTCCATAAAAGTCCACAAAAAACGTGTCAATATTCCTCCATACTGCTCGTCCAATGTATTCCAAGTGTCCTGAGTGGGTAGCATCCAGAATTTACTCGAAACGAAGTCATTTAGAATGTTTTTACAGCATAAACAGTAGTGTATAGGATTTCCTAAAAGCGCGTTCACGAGTCTACGGAAACCGCGGCAGACCAAACCAGCGCATTCAGCTCGGCAAAGAACTCATGCTCTTCCTCAACACTGAAGTCCTCAGACATTTTTCTTTCGTTGTTTCTTTCTTTGCACAGGTAAACAGCACATTTCTTCTTCTACGCTTGCATTATCGGCAGACCAGACGCTGAATGCGCACTTTCTTCCGGTTTGGTCTGCCGGTTTCCGTAGACTCGTGAACGCGCTTTCAGGAAATCCTATACACTACTGTTTATGCTCTAAAAACATTCTAAATGACTTCGTTTCGAGTAAATTCTGGACGCTACCCACTCAGGACACTTGGAATACATTGGACGAGCAGTATGGAGGAATATTGACACGTTTTTTGTGGACTTTTATGGACCTTTCTGCCTCGGGCGCCATAGACCTCCATTATTTGAATGTCAGCAGACAGCAAGAAGCCTCCCAGATCTCCAGATGCATTTGAGATATCAAAAAAGTACTCCAGAGTGTTGTTCAGCATGGGGGTGAGTAGAAAATGAAGGCTAATCATATTTTGGGTGTACTATTCCTTTAAGTTATTTTTTCTTTAAAATAGTTGTTATGGTTAAAAAAGTTGGTTAAATAAATATTTAATTGGAAGTCTGTGTTTGTGTTCTTTACTAAAATTAAATAATTTAGCAATATCATAAAAAGTCCAGGCAGAGCTGCACATAAAATATGGTTTCAAATCTTTTCAATAATTATCGATATCGAACAATATGCATTTTTTTTTATCGATAAGCTTTTTTTTCTATATCGCCCAGCCCTATGTCAGATCAGTCCCTACTACAGGAACTAAGTATTCATGATGCAGACCAGTCCCTTTAACAGCAACTATGTCTGATGGCAGACCACTCTATCCTACAGGAACTAAGTTTGTATGATGTCATACAAGTCTCTCATACAGGTACTTAGTATATATGATGACAGATTAGTCCCTCCCAAGGGAACTAAGTATTCAATTCAATTTTCAATTCAGTTTATTTATATAGCGCCAATTCACAACACTTAATCTAAAGGCTCTTTACAGTTCAACCAGATCATCCAGTCAGATTGATTCAAAGTTTTCTATCTAAGGAAAACCAGCTGATTGCATCGACTCATTGACTCTTCAGCAATCCCTCACACTAAGCATGCTTGTAGCGACAGTGGAGAGAAAAAACGCCCTTTTAACAGGAAGAAACCTCCAGCGGCCATCTGCTGAGGCCGACTGGGGTTCAAGGAGACAGAAGCAGACATAGAAAAAGAAGCATAGATACAAAAGGCAACTGTCAACCAGCTCCACAGGCGGCCCCGTCCAGGAAACACACAGCCAGGCAGACGAGCTCCGAGCCAGCTCCCATGTCAGAGGATGAAGAGAGCACATCCAGTTAGTCACAGTCAGAGAAACAGGACTACACTGGAAAACAGGCCAAGCTCCAACATCTAGAAACAAAGGTGTTGATGGCAGCAGCACAGCTGATATTTCTCTCCAGGATGGAGTCACAGCCAAACAGGAACAGACCAGATGAAGCTACTATGAGAAAAAGCAGAGAGAGCAGAACGTTAGAGATTGAACTAACAGATTCTGCAGAGTGGGAGAATAGAGATAGAATGAAGCAGAATGATGAAAAAGGGGTCCCTATGTCCTCCAGCAGTCTAAGCCTATAGCAGCAGAACTATAGAGATAGATCAGGATAACCTGAGCCACTCTAACTAGAAGCTTTATCAAAAAGGAAAGTTTTAAGCCTAGCCTTAAAAGTAGACAGGGTGTCTGCCTCACGGACTAAAACTGGTAGTTGGTTCCACAGGAGAGGAGCCTGAGAACTAAAAGATCTGCCTCCCATTCTACTTTTAGAAATTCTAGGAACCACTAGTAAACCTGCAGATTGAGAGCGAAGTGCTCTGTTAGGAACATAAGGAACAATCAGATCTCTGATATCAGATGGAGCTTGGCCATTTAAGGCTTTATTATCTGAAATCAGGTTAATCCCATCCAAATGAAGTGACTGACTAATCAGCTTCTTTTTCAGAGACTCTGGTCCAAAGACTATAACTTCTGTTTTGTCTGCATTCAGAAGCAGAAAGTTAAGAGTCATCCAGGTTTTTATGTCTTCAGACATGCCTGTAATCTATGTAATGGGTTAGCTTCATCTGGATTATAGACAGATATAGCTGGGTATCATCAGCATAACAGTGGAAATTAATCCCATGCTGTCTAATAACTCTACCGATTGGGAGCATGTATAAAGTAAAGAGAATTGGTCCTAGCACTGATCCCTGTGGTAGAGTCCTGCAACGGGTCGGGTACCCGCGGGTCCCCGACGGGTCACCCGCAAAAATGCTCTTTTGCGGGTGAAAAATACATAAATAAAAATAAACGGGTGTGGGGTCGGGCGGATATTTTTTAGTGCGGGCGGGTAGTTGGTGATTTTTTTTTTTTTTATGCGTGTGTGTTGTTATGGATATCAGAAATGTTCTGTTGATCAGGCACTGGGGTCACCTTTGTTGTAGCTTAAAGCCCTGCCGGCAGTGTGGGCTTCCCTCCAAAAAGGCCACAGTCAGTGCATACACGTCTGCTGCAGTGTTAATGGCGCTGTTCTGCAGCGCAGCGTACTATAGCTTATTACTTGATGTGTTAACGGGTCGGGTTGCGGGTTAAATATCAACGGGTCGGGTTCGCATTTGAATTGAAGATATCCGCGGGTGACGGGTCGGGTTCAGTAGTCATCCTAACGGGTTCGGGTGGGTGCGGGTTGGTAAAACTCGACCCGTGCAGGACTCTACCCTGTGGTACTCCACAGGTAACCCTTGAGCATGTTGAAGATCTGTCATTAACATGAACAAACTTAATTCGATCAGATAGATGAGACTTAAACCAGTCTAATGCTGTTCCTTTAATTCCAACAAAATATTCAAGTCTTTCTAAAAGAATATTATGATCAACTGTATCAAATGCAGCACTGAGATCCAACAGGACGAGCACAGATACAAGTCCATTATCTGAGGCCATGAGAATATCATTAGTGACTTTCACCAGAGCTGTTTCAGTGCTATGATGAGCTCGAAAGCCAGACTGAAACTCTTCAAAAAGTTCATTATGGTGTAAGTGATCGCAAACTTGTTTGGCAACTACTTTCTCAAGAATTTTGGATAAGAAAGGAAGATTGGATATAGGTCTATAATTGACCAAGTCATCTGGGTCAAGAGACGGTTTCTTAAGCAGAGGTTTAATTACAGCAACCTTAAAAGCTTTAGGTTCATATCCCTGTAACAGGGATAGATTAATCACATCTAAAATGGAGGAGGAGATCAAAGGGAATACCTCCTTAAATAACCTGGTTAGAACTGGATCTAACATACAAGTTGAAGGCTTAGATGAAGACAATAGTTTTGCTAACTCTGAAAGTTCAATTGTATCAAAGCAGTCTAAACCCGGTTCAGATTCAATGACTACCTCAGGTACAATCGCGGATAGAGGAGTGCTTATGATCTTATATTTAATAAGATCAATCTTATTTATAAAGAATCCCATAAAATCATTGCTGCTAAGAGCAGGTGGAATGGACGGTTCAATAGAGCTATGGCTCTGGGTGAGTTTGGCAACTGTATTAAAAAGAAATCTAGGATTATTCTTATTCTCCTCTATTAATGAGGAGAAGTATGCTGCTCTTGCTTTATGGAGGGTCCTCTTATACAGCAGTAAACCATTTTTCCAGACTAGGAAGGACTCCCGCAGGCCTGTGGAGCGATATTTTCTCTCCAGTTTCCTAGCATTTTGCTTCAAAATACGCAGCTCTGCATTAAACCAAGGAGCAAGCTTTCTATTTTTAACGGTTTTCATTTTCAAATGAGCTGCGTTGTCTAAGGCAGTACGCAGAGAACTAGCAACCCCATCAACAAAATCATCAACCTGTGAAGGGTAATAAACTAAGCTTTTGCACTCTGCAGCACTGCTCAGCGAAACAGAGGAGAGAGAAAGTGAAGCAGATTCTTTAAAATGTATAACTGCACTATCTGATAAAGATCTACTAAAATTGCACCTTCTTTTGGGGGAGGAGAACTCCGTTAAAGTAATCCTGAAGGTTATTAGAAAGTGGTCAGAGAGGACAGGGTTGTGAGGATTTGACTGTATGATCTGGTTGAACTGTAAAGTGCCTTGAGATGACATGTGTTGTGAATTTGGCGCTATATAAATAAACTGAATTGAATTGAGGAAATACTGTTATTTCTTCACATTCTATGCCGTATGTCAGCACAAGATCCACAATATGAAGATGAGAATGTGTGGGACATTTTGAACAAATAGTGTCTAAGATAGCATTAAAGGCTGCTCTTAAGCTATCGCTTTCAATGTCAGCATGGATGTTAAATTCTCCCACTATGAGGACCCTGTCCGTATTTAATACCAAATCAGAAAGGAACTCTGAAAACTCATCTAAAAATTCAGAGTAAGGACCTGGTGGACGATACAAAGTTACAAAAAGAAGAGGTTTTCTGCTTTGAAATTTGGATCAGGGAAATTAAGGGTTAAATGTTCAAAAGAGTTGTAGGTATTAACTTTTTTTTTTTTTTAACCTTTATTTAACCAGGAAGTCCCATTGAGATTCAGAATCTCTTTTTGAAGAGAGACCTGGCCAAGGTAGCAGCCAAACCACAGGAAGTTCATGCATATTTACAACATATTACATTTTGCAAAATAAAGAATAAAAAAATAAAAACATAAAAAAATTTAATCAGAGCAGTATCACTGCATGAAAAGTGGGATTTTCATCAATATGCGGCACTGTAGATTGTCGTGGAACTTCAGGTTAGCGGGAGTTTACGACAATTTGCAGGCTTTGCCGAAAACTCCCGTAAATTGTCAGAAATTGACGTGGACTTTGTTAGGCAGTGTTCCCCCCATTCCTCCCCCCCATGGAATTCTAGGGGAGGCTTTAACATGTAAATGAACATGCTGTGAGCTATACAAATGCAAATCAGGGTTGCAGGGGGGGTTTTACTCCAAGTGACATCTTTCTAAAAGGTAAGAAAATCTCTGATACAAAGAGATCAGGCTCAGTATAGCCTCTTACATTTTAGCTTGAATTGATTTATTTAATTAAAGTATAGAGACCAAAACAGATCTTTAGCTGACAGAGCAATACATTTAGAGCAGTAATTATAAAAAAAAAAAAATTGCATTTAAGATAAAACATAAAATATTGTCTGTCAATATGCTCAATTCACAATTACTTAAGTGGAAAAGTTTCAAGAAATGAGTCTGAGATGATTCACTTTATAACATGGCGCATTATCCTGTTGGAAGTAGCCATCAGAAGATTGGTACACTGTGGTCATTAGGTCCGGCCAGGTCAAGATCCGCAATTGCAATTGCACCAAACAGGAAAAAGAACATCGACAAATTCCGGTTCGTCAAATTAAAATATAGCAGCAACAGATCGGTGACTAGAAATTGTAGCACAATTCTTATATATATATATATATATAAAAAAAAAACTAACACCGTTTATTTAAATGATTGGATCCAAACTATTGGTTATTCACCAACGAGGAAGCAGATTTCTCATCTCCATCAAAATATTTATTTTATACCGAGGGACTTAAACTTTAATCAAATCCATTCAAAAGAAACTTCTTATTACAGGAATGAAAAGAGATGCTGAGTTTGGAAGTAGTGAACAAGTTCATTAAAAAAAAAGCAGTTTTGAATTATCCTTATCCCCGTTACAAAAATCTACAAATATATATATATATATTTGGGCAGAAACTGAACATATGCTGGATGATGGTGGGATTTTTTTAATATGTCATATTAAATTAAGCGCTCACAGGGTTCATACAGGAATGAGTGACTCTAATTTAATGCTATTTTAATGCTATTTGAAATTATTTTAATGCCATCAACAAGAACCATGTACCCAAGTTATTAGTGTACATGAAATATGAAGGAGCTGCAAGCAGAGTTCCATGACTCCTGTATGTATATAAACACACACACATACACACACACACACATATATACGTATATATATATCCTCTAGCTTTTTCTCCGCCTGGAGCGATATATCTGACGAAATTGTTTTTATAAGCATTTTTTATTAAAGAATTATAAATACTTTGATAAACATATTTAAATAATTTTAGTGCCAATTAAGGCCTTGATTTAAAAAAAAAAAAAAGAATGATTTTTTAATTATTTTTATTAATCCGCGGAAACCCTGGTTCATCTCGCGCATGCTCTGTACGATCTCCAAGAAACTCAGAGCAGCGCGGTGTGCAGCCACAGTGGAGGATGGATGCTTTGCTTTGTGCAGGCGGTCTGGAGTGGAGAATGGGGGATTTCGGGGTAAAACTCCTCTTGGACGCGATGGCGATTCTGCATCGAACAAGACGAACTCAAAGAAGAGATGCTAGTGGTAAATATATGTTCGATTACTGCCTGCTAAGCTAAAAGCAGCCTCACCTAAGCTACGGCTAATAGCGGCTAATAGTAGCCTTGCAAGAACAAGCTTTATTAAAGTGTATTTTTTGTGATTCACAGGAAGCAGTACGCCGTCTTAACAACTCGGAGACTAATTGCAGGCGCTATGAACCGGAGCAAGGGTAAGATTTAAAGAATATGCTTTCATTCTGCGGTAAAAGGCAATGGATACGGATAGATACCGATCATAGCTTTACATTTTGTTTTCACAGACCTCCTATTTGCTCGGAGCCATATCAGCAAGTCCAGATTTGCACGATGTTGATAAAGACGACATTGTGTGTAAGTGACTTGTTTTAATGTTTTCTCCTTCCTTGTTACTGTGACTTGCGTTTGATTTTTTATTTATACCACTCTCATTTAATTGTTTTCCAGCTGCCTGTAAGACGTATTTTCAGACGGTACGCAGGAGCTTCAGATATACGCAGCCAGCCAACACACTGCGTGCGGAGGCAATCTGCTCGGAGTCGGGCCAGAAGAAAGAGGGTAAGACTTTATTTGGTGACTATTTTTCAGGTGCATTGATAGATGTGTTGTGTCCATACGCAGTGCGCTGATTCATTGTTTTTTTTCAGCTGCTGAAAGCGAGGCAGAGTGTGCTAGCAGATGAGGAAGTGGAACTCTGGAAGTCCGCCTTCCTCGGCGGTGTCTCTGGATGGATTGTACGGTCGCCGCCATTTCGTAGGCCGGATCTCACTGAACTCTGTGTTAAGCTGCAGTCCCGGTTAGAAGCGATGCCGAAGTGCAGGGCCACGCACAGTAGGCGTCTGCACATCGGACCTGCCTCGGAGGGAATGCTGCCAGTTACCTCCAACCCCGAGGAAGCAAACGGACCGTTCACGGACTTTTAATTTTTAGAAACGCATGTGTTTGGATACGCGTTGTATATAGTTGTGTGTGTGTGTGTGTTTCAATAAAGCTCTTTCTTTACATAAACAGCTTCCTGGCAAATGTTCATTTCCTGTATAAATTCATTCATGTCCTTGATGGTAGCATAATAATTGTGTAGTAGTGTAGGATAACATAAATACACATCATATGAATGAATAAATATATGAATATATATATATATATATATATATATATATATATATATATATATATATATATATATATATATATATATATATATGAATAAATATATATGTAAATTTATATGTAAATATATATATATGCCAACCAATCACGAGGGACTTTACTTGTTTAAAAAGAAGTGGTTCCGTCCAATACTCAGTAAGAAAATTAAAGCCTGGCGTGGCCACGTGTGGTTTTGCTGCCAATCACGAGCGATTTCATTTGTTTGAGAATAGTGGTTTCAGCCAATACTGAGAAGGTTATTCAAGCCAGACCTGGCCAGCCGCGCGGGTTTGCTGCATTCATATGCTAATTAGGGCCATTAGTACAGCTGATCGCTCTCCACATACGTCATGATCCGTTTCCGACAATTTGTGGCACGACAAACGCGGACAAGCACGGGTTGCAAATTGTCGGAAACTGACGAAAAACAGGCAGATCTGCGGGAGTTTACGGGGGTTTACGGGGACGAAAATCTCACTTTTCATGCAGTGGCCTGTGTGCCTCTGTGTTGAACTGGATTTTCCCCAATAATCCCTATAAATATGGGTGGGCCATATCATCCCTGATTTGGCTGTTTTGATTATTTTTAAACCAAACCTGGTGGATAAGTAAAGTAGCTGTCAGTAATAAATTATTTGATAGCCAAATTGTTGAAGGTTTGCTAACCCTTTTTTCTTTAGTCATAAATGCTGCCTGGTATAATTTTCCAGGATTCCTTTTTAGTATGTACTGAAATTGTCAAGAAACGAGGACAGATGGACCCAGTATTCAGGAGAGACAGTCAGTAGGAAAGTTCAAAAGATTTATTAAAATAAAAACAAAACAAAAGCGGAGCTGTGGCTCGCGGACACTGCAGGCGGGGGGCGGGGCACCGCCCAATCTCAGACACTCTGGTTTAACAGTCCAGACCACGAGTGTCCCCAGTGCTGCAGTCCCAGAGGTGATGGTGGAAGCCGATCCTGGTGAGGGATCCAGAACAGACAGGAACAGACAGAAACAGGCAGGATCCAGATCAGGCAGGAACAGAGACAGGCGGCAGGATCCAGACCTCCATGCATCCACAGGCTTCCAGGAGGGTTCAGAGTCAGACTGGGACCAGAACCATGACCAGTTGGTCACGCACAGGAGCAGACAGGATCAGGTGAAGACAGGCAGGCTCAGTGGAAGAGGGTAGCCGAGACAGGACGTAGGAACCGGAACTTGAAGCAGACTTTAAACTGGTCTCCACCCTGGAGCCAGGCTTACTTTGATAAAAACTGAACCTCCCCCCATAATGAGCCAAAAACCCAGAGGACTCCGCGGGGGAGGAACAGTGGATGATCAGGAGACGAGACAAACACTAAAACCCTCTATCCACTGGCTGATAGGATCCAGGACATGAACCAAATAAAAACTGAACAGAAAGACTGACGAAAGACAAGCAATGATCTGGCCCTGAATGCTCAGGCTGAACTGAATATAAACCAGAGGAAACAGGTGAGAGGAATAAATTATAATTGAGGCTGGGAAGGACGCGGTCTACCTAGACTGGATCCTTCGAAGTCCTTTGAAAATAAGGAGGCCGGAAGAGTTTTGTCTGTAAATTCGAACAGGTCTACCCTTCGGCGGGTTTTACTGGCGTATGCTCTGTTGCTTAGCAACCGTGAAAGTTGACACACAAAGCAGGAAAAGAATGAATACTGAGGTTTTCAAAACTGTTTGTTTATTTATTTATTTTTTAAAAAGTTAAAGCGAACAAAGACTACACTCACAAGAATCCAGAGTGGAATAAATGTTCCAACCACCGGGAGCAGGAACAAATAAAATCAAATGTAATGATAGAAACCTTAGTCAGTTAAATAACCTGCTGCTGTCATTCTGCACATCTCTGATGTTGCTGCTATTTTCAAATATCCATCACTGTAAAAATGTCCATAGCTGCATATTGGTTATTTATTCTACAGTTTTATATTGTTAAAACACTTTACAGAATTTTATTGTTTATTTTTTAACTCTTCCCTATTATGTTATTCTTATACATTTTTCTAAGGTCCTCATTTGTGTGACCATTTTCAATAATCTTTCTGCTGCTGTAAATTTGCCCATTGTGGGACAATAAAGGGATTTTGTATACTATAAAAGGGTTAGAAATTCATAAGTAAATCTAAACAATGTATGTATAAAAAATATATCTGCAAAATCTCTAATATTCAACAAAAAAAATAGTTAAGCATATTGTGCAAAACAACAATAAAAAAATTAAACTTCTATCAGATTTATAGTTCCCACTCTGCAGATCTATTAGAATCTGTCCTTAAATTACAGCCTAACTCATTTACACAGTAACAGATAAAAACCTTTAGATAAATCAAACATTACCGCCACATATCTGACTCAATAACCATTAAAACAACTATTTTCATTAATTTCAGACGGAACTATTCACAGAGTGGTATTATATTAAACTGAACTTCCAAATTTCACCACTGTTCTGAGCCAAGTAACATTTCCTCTGATCACGGAGCAAATCCCGATTATGAGACATTTGTTCTTTCAATCAATCTCGCTCCCACGCCCCCCCCCCCCCCATCCCCCCCCCGCCCCCCGTGTTATGAACTATGAACTGAACTAGTTCATTTTAAAATGTGTGAACTGCACTTTGAACTAGTTCACGTAGAAAGAGAACTTTCCCAACACGGAAATCCACATATAACAGACATATTTCGACTATATTTTATTAAATAGGCATAGATTTACTTTCTGTCTTAGTCGCTGGTAACTTCAAATGAAACCTTTTCGTAGTGGAAAAAAGTCATAATTCATCGTTCATCAGAGCCAGTGATGCTTCACACATTGATAAACAGCATCTAGTGTGTGTAGCGCTTATAAAATGTTTACAAATGTAGCAAGAAATGCTGCTTTTCTCTTTAAACAAAATACACCCTGATTTTCACGTCAAGCATAAAAAAACGAGCATGCATATTTTTGCATAGGACCAATGACATCAGACCAATAGTGTCCCTACCAAAGTTGAAATCAAACCTGCGCCCTTGCTTACTGGTATAGTTATGTAGCAAAGACCGAAATCTGGAGATTACATAGTATGCAAAACAACCATTACACTCATGACAGAAAGTTGTTTGGGAGTCTTGGGAACTTTTCTTCAATAAGTAAAAAAAATAAAAATAAAAACAAGCAGCCGGTAAGTTAGCTCTATAACGGCATAGATGTTTCAGGAAAAGTAACTCTATTCCAATGTTAAGCATAGGGGAGGACCTATGATGCTGAGGGTATTTTTCTTTTCCCAGTTAGTCATGAAAACTCTACACATAAAATCCAACTAGTTTCATAGCTGTCTCGGCCCCAAACCAAACAACCCCACATTTTTAAAGGAAAGTTTCACATAAGATATATCCAAAAACACTCAATTAAACTTTCTTAGTCACAATTCGCCCTCCATTTAAAATTTTCGGAGTCAAACTTTAGGAATTTTCCAATCCAATAAAACACACACCTAAGCCAAACCTAAAGGTACCCGTATTCAACCAAATCCAATTGCATTATTATTTATTTTGGTTGTTTTTCATGGATTTGCCAGTAGCTACTGCATTGAAGGTCCAGTGGTGCCTTTGTGACCATGAACTGTGTGACGTCGTAAGGTTTCTAAAGCATACATTTTAAACTGCCAGAAGTGGAAAAGCAGGTGCATTGTGAATTAAAAATGTATTAAAACATATTCTGGTACATATAAACGGTATATTACATACACTAAATCTATATTTATTCTACACAGGTCATCTGCCACGATTCAAATGATGAATAATCTGTAGGAGATGGCAGTTGCAAGCAATGGCGTAAATATCAGTAAGCAGAGACTGCAGTTGCTTAGAGGCCCCCGACCTCTTAGGGGCCCTGTCTGGTAGCCCCCCTACGCAATTGTGGACTAGGGCATCTCTTTGCAGATGTAATGGAGTGAATGTTCCTACACCACCCTGTTTCTAAGCTGGTTGACCAGACCTTATTCATACCCCAACTTATTCCAGATTTCAATATGATTGTTAGCCGTTTAAACACCACACCAATAGCAAAGCACAGTAGTACTTTTAATTACTATGTTAATAACTGTGTATAGTTCATTAGTCGGTTGGTGAAAAAAAAAATACAGTCATATGTCTCAAACCGCAATAAAGATCTTAAAATAACAATGTATTTGAGTATTTTATTTTTTACACTACGACTTAGAATTATGGGTAATTCAGAGCGTAGATTAAAACCACCTTTACATCTTGATTAAATGGCTGGCAAGCCAGCTAGGCCTAAAACACAGGCTGGAGTGAATAATAGATGAACAGGTGTCAGGTGAATGGGGTGTTGTACTTCATACGGGGCCCATCCAGATAATGTTGCTTTCGGGTCTATTGTTGTGTCGTTACGCCATTGCTTACAAGGGTTTGTTTATGAAGTTTGGTGGTGGTCGGCCTCTGTCACAAAGCCTAAACATATGGATGCGAGACACTTTTTTATACCCGGTGATATATATGTTAGATACAAAGGCCTTTTATTTAGTATACATTTTAATGTCTACATGAAGCAATTCATTACAGCAAGGCCGCCCTTACCTCATCTGTAAATGTTGTGCTAGCTTCAAATGCTAAAGCTATCGTAATTACAACTACTTTGCTATTATTAAGACATAGTTAGCGTCATGGCGACAAATATCGGGTATTGATAGTAGTGGTATATATAACAATAAATGTAGTAACACCATAAACCCGATTTTAATGTAGTTTTCGGATTTAATAAGTTCAAAAATATCCGTCATACTTTCTACGAAATTAGCTAAATAATAAATCCAGATAAATTCATAAAATGTCCTTAGCTGGAGTGGAATCTATTGCATCCAGCTAAACAGATATAAAAACGTATAAATCAATTCCTAAATCAAACCAACTTCATATCATGTCATATCATAAACACAGACACTGGGACAACTTTTTATACATAGATGGTCCACCTTGGATGGCTGTTCTAGAAATTAATACAACATATTACTAGATGTGATGAGGGAAACGTTTTCTGAATCCGCATTGAAAACACATTACTATAAATTGGCTTTTAAAACCTTTAGCCACAGCAGCTAATATGTGCTATCAGAACCAGGTCGGCCATTAAATGTTAGCCACAGCAGCTAATGTGTGCTATCAGAACTGGGTAGGGCAATAACTGTTAGCCACAGCAGCTAATGTGTGCTATCAGAACCAGGTCGGCCTTTAAATGTTAGCCACAGCAGCTAATGTGTGCTATCAGAACTGGGTAGGGCAATAACTGTTAGCCACAGCAGCTAATGTCTGCTATCAGAAAAGGGTCGGCCTTTAACTGTTAGCCACAGCAGCTAATGTGTGCTATCAGAACCGGGTCGGCCTTTAAATGTTAGCCACAGCAGCTAATGTGTGCTATCAGAACCGGGTCGGCCTTTAAATGTTAGCCACAGCAGCTAATGTGTGCTATCAGAACTGGGTAGGGCAATAACTGTTAGCCACAGAAGATAATGTCTGCTATCAGAACAGGGTCGGCCTTTAACTGTTAGCCACAGCAGCTAATGTGTGCTATCAGAACAGGGTCGGCCTTTAACTGTTAGCCACAGCAGCTAATGTGTGCTATCAGAAAAGGGTCGGCCTTTAAATGTTAGCCACAGCAGCTAATGTGTGCTATCAGAACAGGGTCGGCCTTTAACTGTTAGCCACAGCAGCTAATGTGTGCTATCAGAACCGGGTCGGCCTTTAACTGTTAGCCACAGCAGCTAATGTGTGCTATCAGAACCGGGTCGGCCTTTAAATGTTAGCCACAGCAGCTAATATGTGCTATCAGAACCGGGTCAGGGATTACCTGTTAGCAACCGCCACTTATGTCTGCTAGTGTCGGGTCATAGCTGGTGCAAACCAGTCAGAACCAGTTCAGAGGTTGGGACATATAGCCGTTTCCAGTTTTATTAAACAGCTGCAGCAGTTCTAAGCCATAATTATATTTCACAACCCATGTATTTAAAAACACAGCTCTGTATATAACACATTTATTCCAGCGTTCATATTAATGTTATATAAGACAGCGCGAACGTAGATGAATGGAGCTGAATGGCAGGTTCTCCTCAGTGTTGCCAACTCCTCAGTAAGAAAGTAGCTATTGGCTGTGCTAGAAGTTGCTGAATGACGTCATTAGCTACGTTTACATGCGCAAAATTTCCCCGATCCGATCCAAACCTTGGTTGATCGGAAATTCAAAATCTCAGTTTACATGGACACTAAATGAAATGATCCGATCATGACGTGTGTATACATGTACCAAGCATTGGATCAGATTAAATCTTTTAAGCATGCGCAGAACTGTGTACTCTGCCAATCCGCCATAAAACAACAGAAGAAGAAGAAGAACTGTGTACTTCCGCTTTAGCAGTAGAAGAAACCGGCTTTTTGTAAACAAACTAGTACTTGTCCGCAATTCCTCAACTTTAGCTACTCTTTGTGCCTGCCCCTCACTTCTTTTTCTTCAGTCGTGTTTGTTGATGTCGTTTTTTTCCATCATGGACCTTCGTCGCATCTTTGTAACAATACTTTTGTTTTTGGTGTTCATTTTAGTTAAGTTAAGGGCTCACCAGTACCTTATGCTAACCCTCCTTCGCTTCAGTCGTAGAGAGCAGGATGGCATGTCCATCCGCACCTTACATTTATTGCCACCTCCTCCGCCAAGGACCAGGAGCCAGTGGATGAAGGTTCGGAGTAAAGACTGGTGGGAGCGTGTGGTGCTCGTGGAGTTCACGGATCAGGAGTGGAAGCAGAACTTCCGAATGAAACGACGATCATTTATGAAGTTGTGCGCTTTGATGGAGAGTCATATGGCCCCAGAGGAGGTGACCGTGAGAAGTCCAGTCCCACTCATCATGAGAGTTGCCATTGTACTCTATAAACTGGGCAGTTCTGCTGAATACAGAATCATCGCAAATCAATTTGGGATAAGTAAGAGCAGCGTGAAAATGTTTGTATATATGTTCTGCAAAAGTATGATTATGGGGCCCATTAAACAACTGATCCGTGTCCCAACTGATGAGGAGGCGTTGGAGATCGCCAGAGGTTTTAAGGCCTCTCACCACATCCCCCAATCGACGGATCGCACATCCCCGTCCTTCCTCCCTCTGATGGATATAAGGATTTCGTCAACAGAAAGGGTTGGCCGTCCTACGTACTGCAAGCTGTTGTGGACAACAACTGTTGGTAGGACATCTATGTACTACTTATTTCATTCAGAAATTCACAAAACAAGACAGATTGCACACACATGTACACAGGCAGTGCTGTGAAAAAATTTTGCCAGGTGTGAATGCTGCAAAATAATTGTTTTAAAAATAGAAGTATTCAGTTTTCATTAATTAACAAAATACATGGTGAATTAACTGAAGAGAGATTTAAATTAATCTGACCACCCTTTGCCTTCAAAACAGCATTCTTTCCTAAGTATTACGATTTTTTCATTTACCACAAAACACATCTGAATGATCTTGATAGTATTACAGCTTAATTTTTTGTTTATACTGTATATGTCTGACAGCCCTTGTATTAGGTACAGTTGTCCTCAAAATTATTCATATACTCCAATTAAAAAAAAGGCTGAATTCACAATAGTACTTAAAATAACAAGAAACTAAATAAACTAATGATATATTTAAAAAAAATTACTAAATATAAATTTACTTTCACAAAATATTGCTTTTGAATTGTGATAAAGAAAAAAAAGAAAAAATAAAACCAACAAAACAGTTCCCGGCACATTAGAGCACATTTTCCATGAACAGTGGACCAAAATACCTGTCAACAGGTGTAGAAGTCTTGTTAAACAGCAGAAAACACCTGATTGCAGTGATTGCCTCAAAGTGTTGCTCAAAAATATTTTAGCTTTATCGCCCCATTAGGCTTGTTTACTTGTTTTATTTTTTGTTTAGTTGTTTTTAATAATTCTTTTGAACCACAATTCAAATTCAGTGTCATAATTTTCATGGATTTATAATATATTATTACTTTTCTCCATTTCAACTTATTTCACTACCAGCTGATTTTTTTTCCCTTCATTAATTAGAAGGTATGAATAATTTGGAGGAAATCTGTATATAAATATGGTGGTACAGTTTCATTTTATATGCTGTCTTAAGCCATGAAACATCCTGACACCTTCCCCTCTCCCCCCAGTTTCTGGAGCATCAGTTGTAAGATGCCAGGGAGCGCACACGATGCCAATGCCTTGCGCAATTCGGACATCTTTCAAAGGGCAATAAATTCTGCATTTTTGCTAACAAAGGCAAAATAGTTTTTGCAATGTGTACTCTTTTAACCTATTTCACCAAAAGATCTTTGCTTAAACATTTTAATTTGCTTTTTTTTTTTCACTTCATCCTTGAAGTAAAATTATATGAAACTGCAATAGAATCAGTTAGTCACAATAACTTGTCCTTGTACCTCTTTTTCAGTGCGTGAAGAACATTGAAGGCAAAGACATCAACCTCTTTATTGTTGGTAACCCGGCATACCCCCTTCTTGACTGGCTTATTAAAGCATACCCCAACTCTCCTCGTCTGACTCCTCAACAACAGTCATTTAATGTGTACCTTAGCTCAGTCAGGGTGGAGGTAGAAATGCATTTGGATTGTTGAAGTCAAGGTGGAGAATCCTTCTAAAAAGAAGTGATTTTCACTTCAGCTTTGCTCCTACAATGATTGCTACCTGCTGTGGGCTCCACAACTTCTGTCAAGGGGAGGGAGATTATGCCAACAACAGCTGGCTGGAGGAGGGTCGTGACCATGCGAACAACTATCCTCAGCCTAACCAGCCAGCCGACCCCCAGTGCAGTAGTGATGGAAGCAGTGTGAGAGAGGCTTTGACAACTTACATGGCCACCCACTTTCCGCTCCGCACAGGTCACCTGCATTAAATATTTGGAAGTCTTCTTTATTGCATATTTTGTATAGTTAAGCATATAACAGGTTAAGTATACTATAGCTGGTATTTTGATTTTGTGTGAAAACAATCCAGATTGTCCTTATTTGTAATTGATTTATGAAGCACAAGGAAAAACTTGACATTTTAATTTGTTTTCAAGGGCTTTTTTGTGCAGTTCAGTTCAGCATAGTATAGGATGAGTGGAGGATCATATTTTGATATTTGCTTATAATTCTGGTAGTCCTTGCTTTTAATTGATCACATCTGGTAGGTTCATCAGATGTTTACGAAGCACAGGGAAGATACTTGTGATATATTTTTGAGATTGATTAAAAAAGTTATTTTATATGCAGTTAAGCATATTGATTTAGTAAAGCTGAAACAACATTAACAGATTGTCTTAGAAACTGTAAAAACAATAATCTTTCAATGCTCTTTAATAGACCAGATATTTTCATACATTCGTCAGACATTTTTGTATAATTAAACTTGTTAGTACCCTACAGTGCTAGTGCAGTGCAAAAGAAAATGGCAAGACTTGCCATGGCACATAAAAAAGTGCAAGTTTAACATTTGTGCAGTCAGTGCAAAACAGAACATGTGTCCATAGAGCTTCACCATTTTGCGATAAACATGTAAATACAAACTTCTGAATACGTTTATAAAAGGAAAAAAAATGAATACACTGCCTTTAACACAGCTGTGGAGGTAGATTGTGATATATCCTGGTGCTGCAGAGAGTGTTGTGGCAGTGCTATAAATTCTTTATTAAACAAACTGTTCATTAACCTGTAACAAAAATGACTGTTCTGCTTTCACCTTCAGTCTAGTTTCTGACAGTTTTGACATAAAATATGTTAACTGGGTTTCTTTTTTCCCTTGAGAAAACTAACTGGAAACTGTTATTTTTTTTACTAAACAAAACTCCTTTGAGTGTGTAAACCTAGCAGTAAACTTTTGGAACTCTGAAATAAAAATAAACAAAATGCATTAGGTAAGTGACATCTAATCTAGATCACGCAGGCAGTATTCAGAGCTGTAGTTTTCGCTATAGTTTGGGGTGTTGTGGGGAATCTGAGCTGACCCGCTGTAGCCTGGGTAGGGATGCTGAGGAGGGTAGTGATGCTGAGGTGGGTAGGAGGGTCCTGGAGCCATTCCTTGTGGAGGTGGGGGGGTTGGGAAGATAGACTTTAGGCCATCAAAAAGCTGGCCGATGAGGCGCTGATGTGAGAGGGTACTCTCTTCTATGAACCTTGTCAAAAACCTTTCTTCCCTTTGTTGACGTTTTTCCTGTTGGTCTTCAAGCCACTTGTTTTGCGATTCCTGCATCTTATCCAAGAAGACCTGTTGTTCAGTTGCCCAAGTGTGATCTTTCTCATGGTCCTACAACAATATACATAGACATTAGTTTGTTTATTACTATTACCAGATCACTCAACAAACAACGTAAAATGTTATCTCAGACAAATCACCTACAAAATTTAAGGGGGACAAATCTGATTCACTTGTGGGTGGGAATGGGATAGTTCATTAACTGGGAGAACTCCTTATGAAGTACAAGCAAAGGGCTACTCCAGAATTGCTGTTTTGGGAACCTTTATGACATCAAACCAAGAGTAATCATTCTTAACATTGTGTTAATCAAGGTGCTTGTTATTCCCCCAACACCTTAAATTAGAAAATATTACACAAAATTAAAAATAATCCCCGTTTCTTTGGCAGTCTTCTTTAACACATAACTTACTTTTTCTGGATGGCTGTACTTCTTTAGAGGTATGAGGAGGACCTTCCTCTGTCTATGTTGGGATCCGGTGAGTCGAGCTGCTGTCTGAGATTTCAGTGCTGGACTCATTATCTGAAGGACAAAAACACACACAAAAAATTTAAGTGTTTTGTATTCATGGCCTTCCCTTGTACACGGTTAAAGTTGGAGTAAATCCAAAGGTTTTGGCAGATGTGGTTAAAAAAATACTGCAAAGTAAGAATAATGATTTGAAGACAAAGATAGTCACACCAAATATTGATTTGATTTCTTCTGTTTATTCAGCTTGCATTTTGTTAACTGATTAAAAGAAACTTGACATTTCGATTTTTAAAGCCATCTTACTTTGCAGCATTTTTCACACCTGCCCTACAGCTTATGCACAATGAAGACTAGTAAAAATATTTGCACATTAATTTCTTTACTGGCCCACATTGGCTGGCTAATGGGGTTTCCTATCAAGATTTGTTTAACCCATTTAGGCCGGGAAAGCATTACCGCATTTCTACCATTTAAGCCGGGGGCGCTGTTGCGTAATTCTACCATTGACGCCGGGAGAGCATATAAGTTAAGCAAGAAGAAAGAAGTTTTTTTCAAGCAAACATGGAGGAGTTTGACAGAGAAGAGTTGTCGGAAGGCAATCATTTTGAGGAGTGTGTCGGCTTTGATGACGGTATAGATGAAAATGATGACTTTGAACGCGCTGAACCAATCGAACTACTACCGCAATGCACGGAGTGTTTTCAACCGCACACCTGGAGTGAAAGTTGATTTGCCTGCAGACGCCACACCGCTGCAGGCATTTGAGCATATTTTTAATGAAGAACTTTGGATGCATCTTGTTACCGAGACGAATAGGTACAGTGACCAAACAAACCAAACTCCAACAAGAGCAAAGATGGCAAAGTGGTCACCCGTGACTGTGACGGAGATGAAGACATTTATTGGGCTGTGTATGGGCATGGGACTTCTTGTGTTGCCAGTACGAAGAGATTATTGGCGACAGAGTAAACCTCTCTTCAGGACGCAGTTCCCCCAAAATATGTCCCGGTGTCGTGCCAAGGTAGTTATCCCTGCCAAAATTTGTATCCCCTCGTCGGGAGCACGCACGGAGTAGAAAGAACAACCCGAGTTAACTCCGCCTCAATTCCAACGTGCAGAACTACAAGTTTTAAAGGTTTTATGTGTATGAAAGTTGAGCTTTACTGTTTTATTCTTTACTTCACATGTTATAGCAGAATATCGCCAGTGATATTGATTTAAAACTAATAATAAAACACAAACGTTTGCTTGAAAGCTGGTCGCTGACAGCAGTGTCTACTCCTCCCTCTGAAAGCAAACAGATCCTTGTTCTTTTCCACACGTTCATTAAAAAAATCTCTCATTGTTTCACAGTGTGCAAATGTTCTCATCCCATTGAAAACTGTTGTAAACCATATACTTGTAATAAAAATGAAATAGAAAATGGAGTGCACGTTTAATCATTAAAGACTTATATGCAGAAGGAAAATATTTTTTTCCTGGTTGAAATTTAGTACTTAAATCTATATTTGTGTTTATAGTAACGTACAATTTATCTATGTTGTACTATCCTTAATAAACAGTTTGTCTTCTAACATCAGCCATTTTATTTCATCCCATATTGCCAGAACCAGCAATATGGGATGAAATAAAACCTGCCGTAATCTGTTCCCCCTGTCTAAATCAGGCAAAAAAGGTCCCAGTTTTTCCATTTTTGGTTTATAAGCATCTTTTATGATGACAACTAATCCCTGAAACTTTGGAGTTGATTGACCTTTATTTCTCAAAGTTACAAGGGGGGAACAAATTACGGCAGGCCACCTGCTGTAATCTGTTCCCCCTGTCTAAATCAGGCAAAAAAGGTCCCAGTTTTTCCATTTTTGGCTTATAAGCATCTTTTATGATGACAACTAACCCCTGAAACTTTGGGGGTGATTGACCGTTTTATTTCATCCCATATTGCAAGAACCAGCAATATGGGATGAAATAAAACCTGCCGTAATCTGTTCCCCCTGTCTAAATCAGGCAAAAAAGGCCCCAGCTTTTTCATTTTTGGCTTATAAGCATCTTTTATGATGACAACTAATCCCTGAAACTTTGGAGTTGATTGACCTTTATTTCTTAAAGTTACAAGGGGGGAACAAATTATGGCAGGCCACCTGCCGTAATTTGTTCCCCCTGTCTAAATCAGGCAAAAAGGGTCCCAGCTTTTTCATTTTTGGCTTATAAACATCTTTTATGATGACAACTAATCCCCGAAACTTTGGAGTTGATTGACCTTTATTTCTCAAAGTTACAAGGGGGAACAAATTATAGCAGGTCATCTGCCGTAATCTGCTCCCCCTGTCTAAATCAGGCAAATCAGATATCATTTTCAATATATATATCTTAATGTATTTCATCCAGTTTGACTTCAGACGTCATGCAATAGAAATTTATCTGAATGTCTAAAAACTCAACCTGCACAGAAATAACGGAGAAATCAAAATTAATTATATCAAGTAGTTTTAGTAATAATAAAGTGGGAAGATGACGGGCTAGAAGACGTGTTTTCACTTTGCTCCTGCTCCCATCCGTCTATATTACAGTATAATACGCGCTACTGTCTATATTTTCGAGGGATATATTGAATTGGCGTTTTACGAATACGCAACACCGTAGAATACATTTATTGGACAACGAGCGATGTCAAAACAGACGAAAATACAACCACGAAAGACGGCGACCGCCGCGATGACTACCAGTGCTAGCCAAACTGATGTGCTAGCAGCAACAGGTGACCAGCCTTCGCCTCCGGCGGACACAGCTGCCCTCGTCCGTGAAGTGACTAAAAGTATCAGTGAGGTAATGGACCAAAAACTGTCTGCACTGTCTGGGACTCTGGATAAAATATCGTCCTCATTGGAAGGACTTTCGACACGCGTTACGGAGACAGAGCAGAGAATCTCAGATGTGGAGGACATTGTCACCGACATAACGGGGAGACTGACTGAAGCCGAAGAGAAAATTAAGACCATGGTCAAGGGATTGGATGACATAGAGAACAGGAGCAGGCGAGATAACATCCGCATTATTAATCTGAAAGAAGGCTCGGAGGGTCAGGACCCTATCCAGTTTTTCGAGGCCTGGCTGCCTGCTACGCTCGGCCTGGGGAGCGGCTCCGCGGGTGGGGCTCGCATCAAAGTAGACCGCGCACATCGGGGCCTCGGCCCGCGGGGCACGCGTCCCAGACCGGTCATTATCAAGCTCCACAACCCCAGGGACAAGCGGCGCATCATGGCGGCAGTGAGAGCGACTCCCGAGCTTGACTACGAGGGACAGCGGATCTTTATACATCAGGATTTCTCTTATGCAGTCCGTGAGAAGCGGAGGGGATTTAACGCTACTTGCCGAGCTTTGATTGACAAGGGCATCCGCTTCAACATGCGCTACCCAGCTACACTCACGCTGACTCACAACGGGACTGAACACAAGTTTGACTCGCCGAAGGATGCACAGAACTTCATCAAGGCACTGGACTAACATTCAACTTGGATTATTATATGGAGGCGGCCCAGGCAAGGCACGTCTGCTGTGTTTATTGCGATTAAGGTACAGAGAGACTGTTTAAAGGGTGGATACGTATTATTTTTTTACAGTGACGTATTAATAGAGCCATTTGACTGTATTTACCTTTGAAACAGATTAACGTTTAGTTTCATAATTGACAGTAACCAGGTAATATTTTAGATGGGGGGGAGTAGGGGTGGGATTTCTTTTTTTTTCTCCCGAGGAGTGAGACTTCTTTTGGCTGCACTGGGCCTTGCAACACCGCCTATTTGGTGGCTTTTCATTTTTTTGTTTTTGATTTATATATTTACTTTTATGTTTTTTTATGCTATTGTTATGTGGTTAGTTGTGTGTGTGGGGGTTCGTTTGCCATCAGAGTGTGATGGTTCTGTTCATGTCAGCACAGCCAGTCCAGGTCATAGGTTAAAACTTGTACATTTTGTTTATTGTGATGGGTCTTTTTGCCTACTTGGATTCAATTCAATTCAATTCAATTCAGTTTATTTATATAGCGCCAAATTCACAACACATGTCACCTCAAGGCACTTTACAGTTCAACCAGATCATACAGTCAAATTGATACAAAGTTTTCTATCTAAGGAAAACCAGTTGATTGCATTGACTCAAATACAATCCCCCACACTAAGCATGCTTGTAGCGACAGTGGAGAGGAAAAACTCCCTTTTAACAGGAAGAAACCTCCAGCAGAACCAGGCTCAGTGTGAGCGGCCATCTGCCGAGGCCGACTGGGGTTCAAGGAGACAGAAGCAGAGATACAAAAAGCAGCTGTAAAAGGCGGCCCCGTCCAGGAAACACACAGCCAGGCAGACAAGCTCCAAGGCAGCTCCCATGCCAGAGGACGAAGAGAGCACATCCACTCAGTCACGGTCAGAGAAACAGGACCACACTGGAAAACAGGCCGATCTCCAACATCTATAAACAAGGGTGTTGATAGAAGCAGCACAGCTGATGTTTCTTTCCAGGATGACGTCACAGCCAAACAGGAACAGACGAGGCAAAGCTACTCTGAGGAAAAGCAGAGAGAGCAGAAGGTTAGAGATTGAACTAACAGATTCTGCAGAATAGGAGAACAGAGAGAGAATGAAGCAGAATGATGAAATGGGGGTCCCTATGTCCTCCAAAAGTCTAAGCCTATAGCAGCATAACTATAGAGATAGCTCAGGATAACCTGAGCCACCCTAACTATAAGCTTTATCAAAAAGGAAAGTTTTAAGCCTAGCCTTAAAAGTAGACAGGGTGTCTGCCTCACGGACTAAAACTGGTAGTTGGTTCCACAGGAGAGGAGCCTGATAACTAAAAGATCTGCCTCCCATTCTACTTTTAGAAATTCTAGGAACCACTAGTAAACCTGCAGATTGAGAGCGAAGTGCTCTGTTAGGAACATAAGGAACAATCAGATCTCTGATATAAGATGGAGCTTGGCCATTTAAGGCTTTATATGTGAGAAGGAGGATTTTAAATTCTATTCTTGATTTAACAGGAAGCCAATGAAGAGAAGCCAGGATAGGCGAGATATGATCTCTCTTTTTAATTTTCATTAGAACTCTGGCTGCAGCATTTTGGATCAGCTGAAGGCTTTTAACTACAGTTTGTGGACTTCCTGATAGTAAAGAATTACAATAGTCCAGCCTTGAAGTAACAAATGCATGGACTAGTTTCTCAGCATCACCCCTGATTGCTAATTTTATGTTTAATGAATCACATTTTTTATAATGAGTAACACAAAATTTGTAACACTTAATGTCAAGGGAATTAATCACGTCATTAAGAGGCGTAAAATACTCTCTTTGCTCAAAAAAGATAGGGCCCAGATCGCGTTACTGCAGGAAACTCACCTAACTGATCTTGAACACTCAAAACTTAAGCGTGACTGGGTGGGACAAATTTACTATTCCTCCTTTAACTCTAAAAGTCGGGGAGTTGCAATATTGATCCATAAGAAATTACCATTTACCTTGAATAAGATCATAAGGGATGCAGATGGACGATTTGTTTTGGTTTCTGGGCTTCTGCATGGTGAGCAAATTCTTTTAGGTAGTGTCTATGCTCCAAATGCTTTTGATGGTAGGTTTTATTCAAAATTTTTGGCGGCGGCTTCTTCAATCTGCCAAAACCACATAATAATCGGTGGTGATTTTAATTGCGGTTTAGCCCCTGAAACTGATTATAATCCACCAAAATCTCAACTACCCTCAAGAATGGTTAGGGCTACAGTTGAGTTATGCTCAGATGTTGGTCTTTTGGATTCCTGGAGAATTTGTAACCCACATGTGAAAGACTTTACTTTTTTTTCACGTCCCCATTCTTCTTTTTCTAGAATTGATTATATATTTGTTTCCAGATCTGTTCTTGACAGAATTCAGGGTTGTTCAATTAACACATGCGCTCTCTCAGACCATTCTTCAGTTTCAATGGAATTTTTACCACCTTATTATGACTCCTTGTCTAGACATTGGCGTCTTAATCCAACTTTGCTTAGTGACTCTGTATTTTTAAAATATTTAGAAGATCAATGGGAGCTTTTTTTCTCTACAAATGATTCATCAGAGGTCAGTGCCTCTACCTTATGGGAAGCAGGCAAGGCATTTCTCAGGGGCTCTATAATTTCTTTCACAGCAGCGGAAAAAAAAGAAAACATTAGCTAAACAACTAGAACTTGAACAGGATATTGTTAATCTGGAGAGGGAGTTTAAACAATCCACGTCCATTTCTGTGCTTAAAAAGCTGGATGCAGCCAGATCAGCTTTGGACCAACTATTAACTCAAAAAGCTGAAACTACAATATTCTATGCAAAGCACAGATTATTTGAATCTGGCAATAAACCTGGCCGTTTGCTTGCCCGACTTGCCCAGGGGAAGAATGGATCTTACGCAATACCCTCTCTCAAAGATAAGAAAGGTGATCTACACTATGAGACTAAGCTTATCAGTAAAATAATGAAAGAGTTCTACCAAGAACTATATTCTTCTGAGTGTCAAGACTCCGCAGATTCTAGGAAGGGCTTTTTGGATAATATTAAACTCCCTACACTGTCGGAAGAGAGACAATTAGATTTGTGTAGACCTATTAGGACACAGGAAGTCTTAGAGGCCATCAAATCTCTACAGGATGGAAAAGCTCCGGGCCCTGATGGGTTTGGGCCGAAGTTTTATAAGAAAATGGCTAAACACATTGCAAATCCCTTATTAAATATGTATATGGAATCATTTGAGAAGGGCGTGCTCCCACCTACCCTCAACCTTGCCCACATATCTCTGATATTGAAGAAAGATAGGCCGGCCGATCTATGTACATCATACAGACCTATAAGTTTGCTTGGTGTAGATTGCAAAATTTTGTCAAAAATACTGTCTAGGAGATTGGAGGAGGTTCTGCCAGTTCTAGTAAAGCCTGACCAGACAGGCTTTGTCAAGAATAGATACTCCCACTCCAACGTACGCCGACTTATAAATATTGTACAGTTTTCTCAGAACACTAACTGCAGGGCTCTCGCGATTTCATTGGATGCTGAGAAAGCATTCGATCGTGTGGAGTGGGGGTATCTGTTCGATGTTTTGGAAAGGTTTGGTTTGGGATCTGAATTTGCCAAGTGGGTCAAACTGTTATACGGAGCTCCAGCTGCAAGGGTTTTGGTAAATGGTTCTGCTTCTGATATTTTTCCTCTGAGTAGAGGGACACGCCAGGGATGTCCCCTCTCCCCTTTATTGTTTGCGCTGGCCTTGGAGCCATTGGCAGAAGCTATAAGTGAAAGTGAAGTGAAAAGCCCTTTGGGAAACTCCTCCAACTCCCATTGTCATTGTGACACAGCACACACAAGTGAACACTGCACACCATGAAACTGCATTTATGCCTCATCCGTGCAAGGGGGCAGCCCTCAATGGCGCCCCAAGGGAGCAGTGTGGCGGGACGGTACCATGCTCAGGGTACCTCAGTCATGGAGGAGGATGGGGGAGAGCGCTGGTTAATTACTCCCCCCACCAACCTGGCAGGTCGGGAGTCAAACTGGTAACCTTTGGGATCCAAGTCTGACACCCTAACCGCTCACCCACGACTGCCCAAGAGAAGAACCCACTCTGGGATTTCTGGAGTAACCTTGGGAGATACTGAATACAAAATCTCGCTTTATGCAGATGACGTGTTACTGTTTGTCACTAAGCTAGAAACATCTATCCCTGCATTAATATCCACTATTAATCAATTTGGCCTTTTTTCAGGGTACAAAATAAATTATGATAAATCAGAAGCTTTGCCACTTGGTGACCAGGGGGGATGGGACACTCCTGATAATTTTCCTTTCAGGTGGTCATTCACAGGTTTTACATATCTGGGCATCAGGGTGTCCTCGGACATAACAGAGCTATACAAGTTAAATTTTAAGTCAATTGTGGCCTCAATCAAAAATGACCTTAATCGGTGGTTTGACCTCCCGATATCTTGGATGGGTAGAATAAGTTTGATCAAAATTAATGTTCTTCCTAGAATATTATATCCTATGCAAATGCTGCCTCTTAGAATCACCAAAAAAAAAACATTTTCAGAGATCGAGGGGTGTTTCTCTAAATTTATATGGCACGGAAAGAAGTCTAGGCTAAAATTGGGGATTTTACAATTACCTTTAGATGAAGGGGGTCAGGCTCTTCCTAACCTTCTTTATTATTACTGGGCTTGCCATGTACGGATAATCTCAGGATGGTTACATTCTTTTTTACATCTAGGTGAGCCACCTGTAGATACTTGGTGCTGTGACCCCCTTTCTCTTCTTAGTCTGTTATCTATTGAGTCAGCTGAACTTCCACTGGGTGTGAGAAATAACTCAATTTTGATGTGTGCACTCAAGGTTTGGCATAATATTGCTGCCCACATTGGAAGAAGAGGTTTTTCTAGTGCATTGCAACCTCTAATTAGGAACCAGGCTTTCCCTCCAGGTATGGGCATTAGTGTATTTGATGATTGGCATTCCAAAAAGATAAGATCTGTTTGTAATTTATTTGAAAAGGGTAGTTTTATGTCCTTTAAACAAATTCAAACTAAGTACAATATACCACAAAAACACTTTTTTGGGTTTTTGCAAGTGAGACACTTTGTAAATTCTCTTAAATTCCCAGTCAACCAATCTGTTTTGAACCCTATCGAAAGTTTTCTTCTTAAATTTAATGAAGATGCACTCACTAAAAAGAAATTCATTTCTCTGTGCTATGGGAAATTACTGTCTTTGAATTTTGTTACAACTGATAAGGCCAGGGTTCGGTGGGAAACAGACTTGGAAGTTGAGCTTCGCTCAGAAGCATGGTCAAAAGCTTTTAGGTTTGCTAAGAAAATGTTTACTTGTAACAGACTTCGGGAAAGCCATTACAGAATTCTACATAGAATGCAGCGTACCCCAGAGTTTTTACATAAAATTCACCCTAAAATTTCCCCTCTGTGCGTAAAGTGCAATACAGATGTGGGGACTTACTACCACTGTATATGGAAATGCCCTATAATTGCTAGATTCTGGAATAACGTTTCTATAGAGCTTCGCTCAATATTTCACCAGACAGTCCCACTGAACCCTGTGCTGTTTATTCTTGGTCTTTCTGTAGAAGGGCTTTCTCTATCTTCAACACAAATGACTTTACTCCGTAAACTTTTACATTTGGCAAGACGTTGCGTACTGTTTCAGTGGATTCGGGGACAGCCCCCTTCTGTGACACAGTGGTACAGAGAAACGTTCAAGGTGTTTCCGCTGGAGCGCCTCAGTGCCATTATAAAGGGAAATTGTAATGATTTCTATGGAGTATGGCAGCCTCTGCTTGATCATCTGCCTAGTGAGCTTGCCGAGCTATTACACAAAGGGGGATCACAGTTTGTCTTTAAACATTATGTTTGATTGTTTTTGTTTATCTTTTTTTTTCCTTGATTTATCATATGGAGTATAGGTTTTGACCATGATGTGTATTTGAAATTCATATACCGGACATTTTGCTGGACATTTCATATTTTGCATTAGACTTTGCTGTGCTGAATTGTTGTTGTTTGTCTTGTTTCTAAAAGACAATAAAGTATTGTTTAAAAAATAAAAAAATAAAGTGTGTGGGTTCAAATGACCAGCAATATAATGAACTCCTCATGACCCCGAAATACGAAAAGTCAGAAATACATCAGCGTAGAAGGATTATCCATACCTTTATTTGCTCAAAACAGAAACCGCTAAAATTACTTTATTACGTCTTAGTAATAGCCTACTGAAAAAAGTGCATTAATGGATAAAGAGGAATACAAACGCGTGGTAGCCTATAAATTAAAAGGGGAATATCCACCTTCTTTTACCAAGAAAGAAAAATTTCTTCTTCGAAGGCAAGCGTCACTGTACGACATTGAAGGTAAGCTATAAAAGTTTTCACTACCTGTGTTACAAAAATATTAAAACAAATAACAATTAAGTTTTATGCATTGAGAGACGTGGTGATTATTTTCCACCTTACGCTTCTAGGGAAGCATTGGAGTAATAACTCATTAGTCCGTTTCTTAATTAATTTAACTCTTTTCGCAAAGAAGGTGAGGGGCCCCATAAATGGCATCTACAAAAGTGTTTTCTATTCATATAAGGTTATAATAAATATAATACATTGTATGTAATGTATTGTTTTATTTTGTCTTTAGGGGGCCAGCTGGTGTACTGGCGTCACAAAGGCAGGGTTAGGTCCGTCAAAACCAAGGTGGTGTGTGGAACAGAAGAGGCAAACTCTAGATTTAATAGATAGATTTTTTGCATAAAGTTATGCTTACATGGAAAAAGAAGAACTAGTTGGATCTACTGATTGGTGGCACATCAACCTTTCGCTTTAACCTGAATCTTACATTTTCTAAGTACATAAAACAATCCTATTGATCAAGGGCGTAGGTTTGATTTCGACTTTGGTAAAAAAAAGAAAAAGAAAAAGGAATAAAAAAAAAAAAAAAAAAAAAAAAAAAAAGAAGAGGCAAACTTGATTTTCACAGATTTTCATGCCAGCCCCACTGGAGCACATTGTGGACAAAGAAAAACTGTCGAAGCCATTTCTAAGCGGTTCTACTGGCCTGGGATGTCAGTAGATATCATTAAATGGGTGGGTAAAAATAATAGACCCATTTCATAAAATTACGACAATTAAACTCTGATTTGTTTTAATGTGCAGAATGCATGACACTGTTTTCTTATAAATTCAAAATTTGAAAGGGTTGCTTATTAACTTAATTTTTTAAATTTTCCTCCAATTTAGGTTTCCGAGTGCACAGCTTGTCAGACACATGCAAATACAATAAAAAAACCTTCTGAAATAATTCCAATAAAGGTGAGTCATTTTTACCTGAGATCTCAATAATCTCCAGGAAAAAATTTACATATGATTATGTGTAGTCCAATTGATTACTGCAACACCTTGCAATGTTAATGTTTTCTTTTTTGTCTGGCTTTCTTTGTCCTCCTATTCTCTTGTAAGTGTTGTGCAATGATGTACATCTGCAACGTTCTTCCTTTGCAGAGTAACCATTTTAGTTCACTTTCACAAAAAAAAAACAACAACAACAAATTGTTGATAATTGTATTTAATATTAATTTAATTATGCTGAACCCATTATTTCTGTCACAATTATTTTGCATCTCCTTGTTTTTAAGGTTTCTCAACCGTTTGAACTAGTTGGGATGGATCTGATTGGAAAATTAACAGAAACCAAAAACGGAAATCAATATCTCTGCGTCTTCATTGATTACTTCACCAAATGGCCACAAGCTTACCCGTTGAAGACAAAATCTGCCATTGAAGTGACCACCTGTTTAATCAAATTTGTGTATCAGTTTGAATGTCCAAAACGGATTCTCACTGACCAGGGAAGAGAATTTGTCAATTCGGTAAGTACCTCACATGACATTATTCCTGGACGCTGACTTATACCATTTCTATTAATTAAGTTTTTTGCAAAGTCATGGAAACAATTTCCCAATGGTATTGCACTGGAAAAAAAAAATCAGAATTTCATCTAAGATTGTTCTTTTTCATGATGTAAGTTTTTGGTTAATGGCTGGACTTTCCATGTGAAACAAACTCTTGGCGTACAAAAGTAGCACATTCAATTGAATATACCAGAGTTCTGATAATTCGAACAATGTCATTATGTTTCTCCACTGTTCAGTTTATACAATACTATACAGATCATTACTGTGGGAATGATGACCTCTTTATATTTAATTCATTAACCCCTGTGTATGGTTTCCTTCATATTGAAATGTACTACACTCAAGTTGTTTAATTTGTTTGTGCAGCTGAACAAAAACATCTGTGAAATGCTACACATTCAAAGAAGCCTGTGTTCACCATACCATTCACAAACAAATGGCTTTATGGAGCGGATGAACGGCACAATTCAGAGGTAACAATTAATATTTACACCCTCACACTATGAATGTTACAGCTATTAATACAAATGGATAAAGACATATACATTAGAATTTCACAACAGCATAATCAAACAATCAATCCCTGTGCATGTGGGTACAAACATTTATTGTACCACTGCTTTCCTCAGCAGAAAAGACATAATATTAAACTTAATTTGGGCCTTGAGAGCATGAACTACCAATGCAGCTTTCAGCTCCTGGGCTCAAGGCCATGATTTCAATTGACCTAAAAACATGCATGTTTTTTGTTTATCATTGCCATTATGTAGGCATTGTTTGTATATAAAGATGCTTTGTTTTTATTGTTTATTAGTCCTTTACATTCATTTTGTTCTCTATGTTATTTATCTTGAGCGGCAACAACCTGTTTTTGTTGTGTTGGCAAAAGTTTAAGGTGGACAGAACATCATACTGGTGAAAGTTTTTTAAATGAAACGTCCCAAAATTCAAACAAGCCATGACTACACAGGGCTTATATTGTTTATGTAGAATTCTAAAGAATTCTAATGCAAAAAAATTGAAGACTGCATTGTAATGTTTAGTCATCCTGGTAGCAAACTCATAATACAGATCAACATTGTCTTTGTTCCTGGTGCTTCTCCTGTTCTGGTAAAAAAAAAAAAAAACATATGCCCAACCCCGATTAATGATGGTCCTACACCACTTCATATACTTAAAGGAAATAGACCCTCGAACAATAAATAAATGAGATAAAGAAACCACCCAAAAACTAAAATTATTCACCTAAAAATAAAGTGAGTTAATGACCTCAAAATAATCTGGTATGGTTATTGTGGGTAAGAAGGGGGGCTTTGATGAACCCATTCTTTCCATCATTTCAACATCCACAACACACAATATATGTCTTCTTCTTTTTCAAATTTTGTCACTTTTGCTTCTCCATAAAACTAGGTTGCCTTTCATTCAACGTCTTCACTACATGACCAAATAGATCATGCTAATTAATGTTTGTGTTTCTTCATGCTGTCAGAGCCCTCTGTAAAGTTGTAGGGGGACAATCCGGACACCTGGGATGAGTATATTGACGCCATTATGTTTGGAATTAGAACAAAAAAACAGATGACCACCAAATACTCTCCTTTCTTCATGATGTTTGGCAGAGAGGCTCGTTACCCATCACAAATTCCAGAGCAGTTAATGGTTGGTATAAGTTCTACCAGTTACAAAAACCATCATAATTACAAATAATGCTCTTTATTAAACTCAGTTTTACTTAAGAGCTATCAAGGAATTGACTTTAATTTGATCAATTTAGAAGTTTTTCTGTCTGTAATATGTTCTTTTATAAAATATTACAGTTGTAAGATTTGTTACAGCAAATTTGTTTTGTTGAATAGGTGGACAGCAGTGTGGAGAATCTTGTCGGACAAGAAGAGGTGGCACTTGACATTGAAAAACATGAACAGCTAATGGAAGTCATTCGGGACAATGTCAGCAAAGCACAAGACAAGATGAAGAAAAGGATGAAAAGCAGAACAAGCGCTGAAACCCTTAAAGTTGGTGACAGCGTTTTGAGAGCCAACATAAGAAGCCAACAAAGAAAAGGAGGGAAGCTTGAGGCCAACTATCTAGGACCATTCATTGTAATATCAATCCAGGACAAAAGCGCAGACATTAAGGATTCAAATGGTGTCATATTCGAAAAAGTAAATGTAGATCATCTTAAACTGGTCAAAATCCCAACAGCAAGAGTGCCACACTGGGGTTTAAAAAAAAAGAGACAAAGTGCTACTCCCCCTGCTTCTCTGGCCAGTGCTTCTCCACCACATGCATCTTCTCCTGCCCCTGCATCCCCTCCACCGCTTTCATTTGCTGCCACTGCTGCACCTGCACCATTCCCATCTCCTCCACCATCCCCATTTCCTCCACCATCCCCATTTGCTGACACTGCTGCACCATCCCCATCTCCTCCACCATCCCCATTTCCTCCACCATCCCCATTTGCTGACACTGCTGCACCACCCCCATCTCCTCCACCATCCCCATTTGCTGACACTGCTGCACCATCCCCATCTCCTCCACCATCCCCATTTCCTCCACCATCCCCATTTGCTGACACTGCTGCACCATCCCCATCTCCTCCACCATCCCCATTTCCTCCACCATCCCCATTTGCTGACACTGCTGTGTTGAGGTATATTACCAACATGGAGCTAAATCAGTGGGCTGAACCATCCCCCTTGTTAGCCACCTGGAACCCATCCCCCTTCTCTTCTCCACAAGGGAGAACAAAGGATTCCCTCCAAAACAAGAACAAAGAAGACCTGGCCCACTGTGGGAGGCGGCCACCTCAAATGGACCAATCAGCCGAATACTCCAACAGGAAGTTCCCCCATGTCACACATGGCACAGACCAATCAGCCGATACTGTCACAGGAAGTGCTCCCGTGTCACACATGGTTTAAAAGCCAGAAGCAGACATTTTCTCTTTCTCTTTTTCCATGGGTTTGCAGCCCGTCAGGAGAGGCCCATTTCACGTGAAATATCAGAAGAAAGCTGACTGGAAGTAGCTTTCATTTTCCTGCATCGAAAGTCACGGATCGCAGTGTTCCATCGTGCATAGCAACCGCGCTGACTGGGAGATAGAAAGCCTTTTGAAGCTGACCGCGGAGTTTCGTTCTCCCCTTCCTTGGACGAATCGGCTGAGAGGACGCTCTCTTGCCGATCACCTCCTAAGATCACCTCCTGAAATCCCTCCCTTCCAACTCGTGAGCAGATCAACCCCTCTGCCGCGGCCCGAGCTGACTGAACTTTCCCGAGGGGCGGACCGGTGGCCGAGAACCTCTGCCCGACAGAAACCAAGCTGCGGTTGCCGTGGAAATGCCAACCTCCCTCGGACGACGCATCTCGCAGTAAAATCAATTTACGTTTCTTTTGATGCATCAGAATTGCTGTGCTCAGGCGAGAGAAAGGCAGTTTAGGGTTTTTAATTAATGCTGGTGTTCCTTTTTTTTTTAATCTGTGCTGATTAAGGGTTTGTTTATTTGGTTAAAATAAGTGTGTGCTTGTTCTTTCTTTCTTAGCTTTCCTGTCCTCTCCGTTGTTTCTGCTTTGAGATAGAGATAAAGTTATCACATTCAGCCACGTGGGGTCCCGTGGTCGCCGCCATCTTGATCACAGGTCGCCCCCCCCCCCATTTCTCTTTGTTCCCCTCACCGCGTGGAGAACAAAGGGGGGTGGTCCCCATTTAGCCACAACCATTCACACACATCACTACATTGCCAGGCAAAAAGGGGTTTTTGCTGAACGCTGCTATTGTTAATACATGTTCAATGATTTACCAATACTAAGCTGGATGTATTAATGTTCATGATCGATTGCACTGTTATCATTACACCTGCTGCTTGTTAATGCATTTAATCATTTGCTGATTTTAAGTTGGATGTATTAGTTTACACTGATCAATTGCACGATACCTGCTGCTAGCGGACATTAATGAATGTATTAATATCTGGCATATTTTGGACAATTTCAGACGCCAGTAATAGTTATTTTGTTGTTTCTATCTCGTTTAATTCCTTATCTTCGATTTTTCTTTTATTTTTCTTTTGAACTAGTCATTTAATCTACCTCGTGTTTATTTTTCTAGTAGTGTGTAGTGTTTGCATAGATGTTAGATTTCTGTAATCCTGAATTATTAGAATAAAGACATCATTGGTTAATCTGTAGTGGTTTTGGTCGTTCATATAACGGAGGGTTAATCACTCAGAGTAAACTCGATTCCTTTTGGTAATAGTGCGAATAAACAGAGATAGAAGGTTCTTTATTGATAATTTTATAGCTTTGCTGATAACTTAACCGGGGCCACTAGACTGGTGGATACCTGGATTTTAACAGCCGGTCCCGGAACCCTCCAGTTGTGGATCAACAACCGGTAAGTAGATAACTCAGGGCTATAATTATCCACCTAAGAACACTAAATTGATTTTGGCCTTCGATGTTGAATAGGATAATAATTAACTATAACTCCAGTTCTAGTTAACCATCTATTCATTATCTGCAGGACATTATTTTTGCACAACAGCTGCACCATCCCCATTTGCTGCCACTGCTGCACCATCCCCATCTCCTCCACCATCCCCATTTGCTGCCACTGCTGCACCTGCACCATCCCCATCTCCTCCGCCATCTCCATCTCTTCAACTATCGCCATCTCCTCCACCATCCTCATCTCCTTCACCCCCTGCATCTCCTCCACTACCCTCAGCTGCTGCCACCGCTGCTCCTCCACCATCCCCTTCTCCTCCACCCTGTGCATCTCCTCTACCATGCTCAGCTGCTGCCAACGATTCTCCTTCAAAATCTGAGTCTTTTCCAAAGTACAGCAAAGCAGATGCAGAAAAATGTATGAAGAAAAACTTCTGTCATTCTAAGAATATATTCTTTGTAGTTTGTCTTTAACTTTTTGGTGTAATTTAAATAATAATAGTTATATTTTTGAACAAATGTAAATGAAAATTTACAGCTAATGTTTAAATTTTAGTTTTCTATGTAGATGCATAGGTAAAACTTTGTTTTACAGTACATCAAAAAGCATGTAATAACAGGTTAGTCACACTATATTACTAGGTAACAATAAAAACTTTATCTGGTAATTACCCCAAATTAATGTATATAATAAAGTAATTGCCTGCATGTTTCATTGCTATGTAACAATGAAGACTTTTGCTGGGTAATTACCATAAGGTTGTAGTTAACATAATGTTTCTATTATTGCCCACCACCTACCAATGGCTTGCAAATTAAGTTTTAACCTATGATCAGGTAAATAAAGCATTATATAACTCAACTGAAGTTACATATAAATAAGATAGGTAAGAAAATTGGCATGCCGTATTCTAGGTATCATTTTCTGTTATATTTCAAGTAATAAACTGCATATAACTGGATAAAAACACATTCATTTATTTTTGTTAGGGAAATGAATGCGTTAGCTGGTAATAACGGATTGACATTTAAGAAGTCTGACTTTTTCTTGTCTGCCTAGAACTTAAAGCACAGCACAAAATTATGCATAAAGTTTATAGTGTAATTTGCTATGCTATTACCATGTTATAAATGGTTAGACAGAATGGTAGTTGTACTGTAAAACAAAGCGTTACTGACATATATCAGGGGAACTAAATCCTTTGCACCTTAACTGATTAGATCTATTGAAGTCACAATGGGAAGTGTAACAGATTAGTTATAAATGTATAACTGTTCATGTATAACGATCTTAATGTGTCACCATTTCTCTTTTATCCAGATGTACTTGAGGCATGGGGTGGAAAAACATGCAATGTGTTACTCTCAAAGATCAGTGCCTATAAGCTCTTTTACTGGGACATAAAGCAACTTGGTCCAGACATGGAGTTGGAAAGCGAGGTATTGCAAAATGGAAAGTTTAATTTCAAACTTAAAAAACATATGTTTTTTTTAGTCTGTGAATGGCTGACTAATGTGCTTTTTTATTTATGAACAGTCAATCAACGCTTATCTTCACCTCCTTATAAATGACTACAATTGTGCAGAAACTACAAAATCAACTTTCATTGACACGTTTGCAATGACATCCATATGGAATGGGAAGATTCCGCGACACAAGGTTTGTGTAGTAATAGAGAAAATTATGTAAAATCTCATAATCAACTTTTCACAACATGTAAATGATGTGAAGAAAAACTGTTATTGCTAAAGCTGGAACCTTGTCCTCAGAGAATCATGTAAATGCTTCAATGGTGACAGTGAATTACTTGAATGTGTTGAACACATTATATAATGTCAAAAATATTTGGTTAGAAGCTATCTGGTTCTGTGGAGGACTCAAGAGCAGAGACACAGGGTAGAGATGGTGTCTTGTAGGTGAGAAGAGTATAAAGCACAGAGGAACCGCAAAGGCGGAGAGTATATGGGAGACAGAACAATAACAGGTGTTATCAGGTAATTATGAGCCAGTGTGTTTAGAAAAAGCTAAGAAGGATATAAGAGGAAATAACTGGCAATAGGAGCAACAACAAACCGCAAACAGGGAAAACAGGGTTCAACTAAAGCTAGAAAGTAACATAAGGATAAATGTGAATTAAAATAATGACTACAAAGTAAGGAATGACCAAGTGAAAAACTAGAGGATAAAAAAGGAACTCTAGATAACTGAAGCCATGGAAAATAAAACCTAATCATAACAGAATAAATAACTAACAAACTATAGCAATGAGTACATAATACCAATAATGCAAAAAAATAGATTAGACGGAAGATAAAAACGAATGTTTTAAGAAATAATATACATTTTCACCACAACACAGAGCAAAAGAAAAAAAAACAACAACTGAGAAATGAAACCTTAAACAAGTTACAGAAGCTTTGTTCAAAAGACCTGTATTATTATTGATCATAGGCTGACATCACATGGGAAAACTTTATCATTTGAATAATCAAGTAGAAACGACTCAATCTGTTTATCCAAACACACGTTTTTTAGATAACTGCTGCCTTGACCCAGAGCTTCCGAAATCTTTCAAATAAATACTAAACAGGATTTAGCACTTATCATTTGGATTAGTAAAAATATATATTTTTTTTTATCTTTGTTTTGGTTTGTTTTTCTATTCATGTGTTGGGTATATGTTTCATCGCTGTTATAATGAAGTTACTAACATGTTACATCATTCATTTTAGATAAAACCAATGGAATATGGTGTAATTCTGGGAATTGTGAACAAGCATCATCACTGGATTTTAGTGGTAATTAACCCTTCCGTGTTCATTATTCCTTTACGAAAATGTCAATAAGTGTAATTTTGTTAATGTGAAGAGGACACTGATCAAAAGTGAGTGATTCCAGGAATTTTTGTTATTAAATCAAATTAATCATAGGTAATCTACCCACAAGACAAGCGGTCGGTGTTTCTGGATCCTCTAGGAGAGAGTAAACAGGACATACAGACATGTCGGGCTACTACAAGGCAAGGAAAAATCAAGAAATGTCAAAATATCTTTCCTTACAAAGCCTGATTTGAAAAATGTTATTGTGAATAATGTCCAATTTTGTGGATGTCACAATTTACATTACAGAGATTAAATAGTAATGCAGGCTTATTTTTTCAATGTGTTTCTTACACTTATGTACAGTATGAACCTTTCTCTAAACGCAGTAAGGTACATTAAAAATTTAAGCTTTATGTTCTTGTACAAGGTTGATCCAAAAGTCCAGAACAATAGCACAATTACGACCCCATTAAAAAAAATTTGTAATGTTTATTTCAAACTGAAATGTATCATGAAAACACAAACAAATAAAACCTGGACCACTGAAAGGATGGATATTGAAATAATTCTTTTTCAAATTTGCATAACACAAACGCAAAGTCATGCATTATTAAAATTTTAAATGTGTTTACAGGGCATTTATGCGAAAAATGGGATGTAACATCTCCAGGTGGACTTGTGACACAGTTATGCATCCCAAACAGACAGATGGCACATCATGTGGACTCTTCACCTTGAAGGCAGGCATCCAAATATGCAAAATACATAGTTATGTACAAAAAGACATATCTGTGTAATTGAAAAGATTCATATATGTAACTTATAATATCTAGATTAGTTTCAAGCTGCTTCGCCTATTAGCAATGTACAATATAATGTCTGTAAAGACATTTAAAATGTCTTTTTCTAAAAAAAAAAATCTAATGTCTTTTTACAGTTTGCTGAGAAAATCCTGAGAAAAGAAAAGATTTCTTTTCCGACAACTAAAAAAGAAATAAACAAGCACAGGATGAAAATTGCAACCACTCTCCTTCTCAGCACAGGTATGTATTCAATTACCTTTGGATTGTCTTACATGATTAGTATCTTGCTTTTAACTATTGGAAACATTAACATTGTATTATTTGATGTGATATTGTCAAAAAAAATTGAGGCTCATTGCATATTTTGGTATGTCTTACAGATGACCTGAGCAACCTCTGTCACTTTTGTGGCGAGAAAAACACGGACACTGAAGACATCTGGGTATTTGACAATATTGCCAGGTGCTTGTAAGAATTCCCTTCTTTCTATGCTGATTTCTTTCTCTATTTTTAACAGATTCAGTGTGACGACTGCTTCAGATGGTACCACCTTCAATGTGTTGGAAACCCAGATCCCCAAGAGGATTACGTGTGCTTTGCATGTCAATAGTTTTGTTAAGTTGTTTCTATTATGATGTTTCTATCTTGTAATAATTTTTTTTTTTTTTTATTGAGAAGTTATAAGCAAAACTTTGAATTACAATTTTTTGCTACTATTTGTTATTGTTGGGATCCGGAGGCTTGCCCACCAGATGGCATCGAGGATCCCTTCCTGAGGGCTTGTGCTGCCTGTTGGGATCCGGAGGCTTGCCCACCAGAGGGCGCCAAGGATTCCTTCCTGAGGGCTTGTGCTCACCTGCCTCACCTGTCTTTCATCTCCTCATCAGACCACTCCAGCGCCAAAGTGTTTGCCAGTAACGGTTAGCAAAACCTGAGCCAACCTGCCTGTCTGAGTCTTCTGACTTTTTATGAACCAAGCCTGAACCAGTTTCCCCTTTCTGTCTCACAGATAGATCCTGCCTGACTACCAGTAACTCTGGAGAGTTATCTCTGCTGGTTATCTGCCTGCCTGCTCTCTGTCGAACTCTGGGGAGCTTCCTCTGTGAGTATCTGCCTGCCCGCCCTCAGAAGATTACTTGGAGAGAGACTCAGTCTGTGATCTGCCTGCAAGCTCTCAGTAAGCTCTGCCTCCGCCTCAGCCAAGTCCTCAAGAGAGAGAGAGAGAGCTCAACCGGGATTCTGCCTGCACTCAGACTGCCTCTGCCAAGCTCTCAGTTCTCCTCCTGCCTGCACTCAGCTCAATCTCTGCAAACCCTCAGCCCTCTGTCTGCCTACTCGCCTCTGGACCCTCAAGGTTTCCCTCTTTGCAGCTCTGCTCCACTCCAGAACAGAAATTCACCTGAACATCAAACCACCAGCAATATTCCTGGATCATCTCTACACCCCCTCAGCAGAACCGTTACCCCCCTGGACAGGAATATATCTCTGTCCTCCTGAACCTGCAAGTAATCCGGATCACTCAGACCTCTCTGTCCTCCTGAGTGGCGAACCCACTTGCTACTGTCTGCCAGAACCCAGAACCTGTGATTATAGTACTTTATTGTAAATAAACCTTTGAACTTTTTCCCTTCCTCCTGAGTGATTTCTGCATTTGGGTTAGACTACTAGATGTCCTCGTGACAGTTATTACCCTAAAGGGTTACGTTACAGGCTCCACACTTTACAATTACTTAAGCGTGCAGTGAGTAGGTGCTGTCAGCTTAATTTTACTTCAGTAACTACCATAAAGACACTTTTACATCTAAAAATCTCAGCTGGTAAAGCCTGTCCCCCCTTGTAAATTAAGAAACAGGTCAATCAACTCCAAAGTTTCAGGGGTTAGTTGTCATCATAAAAGATGCTTATAAGCCAAAAATGAAAAAGCTGGGGCCTTTTTTGCCTGATTTAGACAGGGGGAACAAATTACGGCAGGTAGCCTGCCATAATTTGTTCCCCCCTTGTAACTTTGAGAAATAAAGGTCAATCACCCCCAAAGTTTCAGGGATTAGTTGTCATCATAAAATATGCTTATAAGCCAAAAATGAAAAAGCTGGGGCCTTTTTTGCCTGATTTAGACAGGGGGAACAAATTACGGCAGGTTTTATTTCATGCCATAATTTGTTCCCCCCTTGTAATTTGAGAAATAAAGGTCAATCACCCCCAAAGTTTCAGGGATTAGTTGTCATCATAAAAGATGCTTATAAGCCAAAAATGAAAAAACTGGGACCTTTTTTGCCTGATTTAGACAGGGGGAACAAATTACGGCAGGTAGCCTGCCATAATTTGTTCCCCCCTTGTAACTTTGAGAAATAAAGGTCAATCAACTCCAAAGTTTCAGGGATTAGTTGTCATCATAAAAGATGCTTATAAACCAAAAATGGAAAAACTGGGACCTTTTTTGCCTGATTTAGACAGGGGGAACAGATTACGGCAGGTTTTATTTCATCCCATATTGCTGGTTCTTGCAATATGGGATGAAATAAAGGTCAATCACCCCCAAAGTTTCAGGGGTTAGTTGTCATCATAAAAGATGCTTATAAGCCAAAAATGGAAAAACTGGGACCTTTTTTTGCCTGATTTAGACAGGGGGAACAGATTACGGCAGGTGGCCTGCCGTAATTTGTTCCCCCCTTGTAACTTTGAGAAATAAAGGTCAATCAACTCCAAAGTTTCAGGGATTAGTTGTCATCATAAAAGATGCTTATAAACCAAAAATGGAAAAACTGGGACCTTTTTTGCCTGATTTAGACAGGGGGAACAGATTACGGCAGGTTTTGTTCCCCCCTTGTAACTTTGAGAAATAAAGGTCAATCACCCCCAAAGTTTCAGGGATTAGTTGTCATCATAAAAGATGCTTATAAGCCAAAAATGGAAAAACTGGGACCTTTTTTGCCTGATTTAGACAGGGGGAACAGATTACGGCAGGTTTTATTTCATCCCATATTGCTGGTTCTGGCAATATGGGATGAAATAAAATGGCTGATGTTAGAAGACAAACTGTTTATTAAGGATAGTACAACATAGATAAATTGTACGTTACTATAAACACAAATATAGATTTAAGTACTAAATTTTAACCAGGAAAAAAATATTTTCCTTCTGCATATAGTCTTTAATGATTACACGAGCACTCCATTTTCTATTTCATTTTTATTACAAGTATATGGTTTACAACAGTTTTCAATGGGATGAGAACATTTGGACACTGTGAAACAATGAGAGATATTTTTTAATGAACGTGAGGAAAAGAACAAGGATCTGTTTGCTTTCAGAGGGAGGAGTAGACACTGCTGTCAGCGACCAGCTTTCAAGCAAACGTTTGTGTTTTATTATTAGTTTTAAATCAATATCACTGGCGATATTCTGCTATAACATGTGAAGTAAAGAATAAAACAGTAAAGCTCAACTTTCATACACATAAAACCTTTAAAATTTGAAGTTCTGCACGTTGGAATTGACGCGGAGTTAACTCGGGTTGTTCTTTCTACTCCGTGCGCGCTCCCGACGAGGGGATACAAATTTTGGCAGGGATAACTACCTTGGCACGACACCGGGACAGATTTGTGACCATCTGGAGGTAAGTTGTATGCAATTTATAACACAGACATATAGATTATTATGCATAATAATACTGTTAATAAGTAATCATCAGATAGTTATTTATGTAATGTTTGTTCTTTATTTTAAAAACGTTTTATATTGCACATTCTCAATGAAGACATGATCACATATGGAAAAAATAAAAGGTTGAATTTTTTTTTTTTTGATTACTGCTTTTCACTTTTTTTTTGGAAGAATTTCAAAGATAAAATATATTTTGAGTTCTATCTGCTACAGAAGCTGAGATATCAATAATTTACTAGGCGTTGACACAGTTGCTGAATTTACAGAAAAACTTCAGGTTTTAGGGGTATTTTTTAAAATCGGCCATAGGTTTTTAAGGTGTTTTTTCCAGGCGTTTTAGGCCTAAATGGGTTAAGCCAGGTACACACTACATAATTCCTCAAACCTTCACAGATGTAGAGACCACACACTTAAATACAAAAGACATATAGCACAAGATCATACAGTGTGGGGTGCGCACTACAGAGCACAACCCACACAAACTAATTCTTCTGACTTTCTGGGGGAAAACACGCATTATATCTATCTATCTATCTATCTATCTATCTATCTATCTTTATATATATATATATATATATATATATATATATATATATATATATATATATATATATATATATATATATGCCACAAGCATTTTTGATCGCTTGGAGAGCAGGGTTGTGAGCTATGGCTGTGCTCGTTTGTTTTTACTTTCTCTTCGTCAATCAGCTGTTAGTCGGCTGTTAGCTTTAAACATTAAACGTGTCAGACCTCTGCTGGCTTTAGCTGGGGGAGATCGGGACAAAAATCGGCCCAATTTCCCTGTTGTATGTTCCCGCCTTTAGACAACGTCAGTTAACTGTAATTAATGTGATGAACCTGTGCTTGCTTACCCGTGATGCTGCCACCTTCTTGAGGAATGTCCGAGTTGTAGTCCTCTTCATTCTCCAAGCCAACATCCACGCCGTTGGAGGACAAATTTGACAACGGCCTATTTCCCATCGTTTCATCCATTTGATCATAGAACTCAAAGCAGGCTGGGTCAGACCCACTTTTGCAGTTTTGAGTTTTAGCTTTGTAATAGGCCGCTTTCAAACTCTTCCATCGATTTTTTATCTGGTCGATACTTCTGTCAATTCCTGCTTCCTGCAGCTTTAAACGAACTTGACTGTATAAGTCGGCGTTCCTAGACTTTCTGCCATCAAGGCGTTCAATTATGTTGAGCTCCCTTAAGGTTTCAAGCAAGAAACAGGTGTCGGTGACAGACCACTTCGACTTTCCTCCCGCCATGTTGTTCACAACAAGAGCGAGAGCGACCGGTGGTTTCCTGTTGTTGACAAGGCGGAAAAACGTCACGCTGACGTCGCACACATGCGCAGTGAAGATTATTTTACTCTTAAGATCCGAATGGGTGTTTACATGGACGCCAATCAGAATGGCGATCGGCAAAAACCACCTCTCTCTTTCGGAATAAAATGTATTTCCGATCGGACCGAATCGGATTTTTGATCTGATCAGGCCTTCAATCTGATTATTTGTGTCCATGTAAACGTAGCTATTGTCTAATTTGCATAATAAATATATATATATATATATATTTATATATATATATATATATATATATATATATATAGGCTATATATATATATATATATATATATTTTTTTTTTTTTTCAACTTTATTTTTTTTTTTTTACTTTTTCTTTTTTCCATTGTGGTCCACTAAGGACCTTAAAAATCATGCTAAAACATGAACATTTTGAACCATAACATTTTTTTTACATTAACATTAACAATCTAAATGGAAAAAAAGACTACAAAGAATCAATGACAATGTGAGCAAATGGTAATGGTAATGATTGTTTTTTTTTTTTTTTTAACTAATAAGATTTCCCTGCACACACACAGGCTGTGCCTGCTTGCTCACAGAAAGAGTGGATCATGGTCATGTTGGTGAAGGCTCTCTATGGCAGGTTCAGCAACTGAGGGAGCTGACTCCAGAGTGATCAACCTGTGCCGTCAATCCCAGCGCATGTGCGCGGTTCATTTGCAGTCTGGACGCTGAGGCTAAACATGCTGTGTCTCTGACTGTAGTGCTGAGAGGGACTCCTGCGGAAGCGGGAAAACGGGACTGGACGGGGGCAGGCGCCCCACGGCAGACACCAAAAAAGTTGCTAGATTTGTCGCTAGTCGCTTTTTTGAAAAAGAGTCGCTGGAGAGGTCTGAAAAGTCGCTAAATATAGCGACAAAGTCGCTGAGTTGGCAACACTGGTTCTCCTCCAGGTCGGACAGGAAAGGGAAAAGGAAGAGGCATTCAAGAACATTCGGAAATTTTCATTTCGGTGCAGCAATCATACTTAAGTTTTAATATTATTTCATATTTATTTTTTTATATAAATAGAAAATTTGAGGATAGTAAATTTATTAAATTTAATTCTACTTAATTAATTAGTACTTAAGTTCTACTTTATTTCATTGATTAAATTCTGTAGGCTGAAAATTATTAAATTGAACATTCAGAAATAATTTCTTCACACATCTCAAAGCAGAGATTGATCTTGTAGTCAGAGGTCCTGTCAATTCTTATTAAACTTTGGTACAACACTAGCAACTCATCAGATGTAACCGATTGAAACATTAGAATTGGTACACATTAAGCAAATTGCTTAGCAGGGATTGAACCAAACGCTCTGAAGTTCTTGCACTACAGGCTCTTGGGTGCTTTGTTTCCTTTTTTACAGGAATACACAACTGGCCAGTAGCTGCAGCCCATACATATTATCCTGTCAGCCAAATGTTTGCATATATAGCCAGGATTAGAATTCAAAGCCACTCCCACAGACTGCCACTCTGGGTCCCTGAGCGAGACCCTTAACCTCACACTACTCCCCGGGCGCCCAACAATGGCAGCCCACTGCTCCCCAAGGGGATGGGTTAAATGCAGAGAGGTAATTTCCCTCTGGGATTATTAGAGTATATAAAATAAAAAATAAAAAAAATCATAGTGACCAGACCAAAACATCACATAGTTACTATGCATCAGAAGAAATGTTTATATTACAATTTCAAAGTTTTTATTGTTTTTTTTTTTCAAATCATTTATATAATTGATGCCCTACCCCTTGCTCACACTGGCTCCGGTGCGGTTACCGAGCCGACGGAGACCGCAACTCCCGCACACCCCCTCTCACACCGCCCTTTTGACTACGGTGCGGTGCGGCTCTGCGGCTCCGGCAACAGGTCAGGAGATTTAACAGAAGTTCACTTGAGTTCACGTAACTTCACGCGATAACACGGCCCAAATAAAGGACGCCGCAAGGATAGCTTTCTTGCGGAATTTTCTGCAGCGCCGGAGTGTCTCGGTAACCACAGCCGGACAGCTCAGCAGCCGGTGAGAGAGGTTTACGTGTTTTTAATGACTTGGAATCACTGCGGCGCCGCACCCACCGCACCGCAACGGTAAGACGGGAGTCGTGTGAGCCTGGGGCTATGACAAATCCCTTTTGGGATCAGTGTCCTCCTCTGGACTTGAGGAGCATAAAATGTGTACAGTCATGGCCAAAAGTATTGAGAATGACACAAATATTAGATTTTCACCTTAACTATGCCCTCTGGTTTTTATGTGTGTATGTCAGATGTCATCACATACAGAAATACAATTTCAATCATATTATGAGTAACACAAGCTTTTAGTGACAGTTACACAGCAGATTTCAGAGTGTTAAAATCCCAGAGTTTTGATGACCAGAGTATAATTTATACACTTTGGAGTAAACTGGGCTTAAAGTACACTTGTCAGGTTTCACCAGAAACTCTCTCAAGTTTAAGTATTGGTTTAGTGTTGATGTGGAGCTGTTGTAGTGTGAATGGTGGGATGATGAACTCTTTGAGAGTAGTTACTGTCCCGTCCGCATATGAGTTTAGGTTTTGATACGTCATCAGATTGACAATGCGTTGTGATTAGTTGAATCATGAAGCAGCCTCGGACACCAGTTTCCAACTGACATCCGAAGCCGACATTTTGATTCCGCGGGACTGTAGGTAAGAAACCACCAAGTGAATCATGCCGAATATTCCTGTTCAACATATTGTTATTATCAGTTTGTATGAAATCGTACGAAAAGTTATGCACAGTATTTTGTACGTTTTGGACGTTTTTCCTCGAAAATACAGATTAGTGCGCAGCCAGACAGACGAAAAAAGCAGATCCGCGGAGGGACGTAAAACTGGGAAAAACAGTGCAATAATCACTTCTTCAGGTCTCTAACTAGGTTGCTTGCTGTTTTGTATCTTAGGGTCAGGGTTAATTGTATGTTAAATTCTATGTTATTTAATGGTGCGTAACATGCGCATGCGCAAGGATATCTTGTCTCGAGGCAAGGTCTTCTTGTTTTAATTCTCATAACTAAATCACTAAAAACGCTAATACAGTAGTTTAACTAGCTAACTTACTATACCAATGGTAGCTAAAGTAATTGCGAATGTTAAATCTAGTAAAACAGTTTTTTTTTCAGCACTCATAGCTGCCGCGGCCTTGTGCAAAATTGACTAACGTTACGTTAGCTAGCCTTGAAAGTTAATGTTAAGTTAGAGATTCCCTGAAATGATATTGTCTGAGTTTAATTGCACTACATTTGGAATTGTGCGTGTTCAATAAACCAATTGCATTTTTATGTTGTAGTAATATTTGAGGAAAACTACAGCAATGCTTTTCAAAGTGCAGTACGAAGGAAAGAAGAAGTACATCAAACTCAATGGAGCATCATATCCAGCATTTCTCAGGGAGGGTAAGTTAATGTTTCGGCATTCTTCTCTTCGTTCTCTTTATAATTTAAGTTTAGATCAGAGGTCATTTAAACCTAGTCATTGATTGATTTTTTTTTTTAGCAGTGACGGAAACATCTGAGGGTCAAATCAGGGTTCCTACAAAGTCTCTAAAGTTTGGAAAATGCTTGATTTTAATTTATTTCTTCAGGACATCAGATGTAACTAAAAATATAAATAATCGCTGGTAATCGTTATTTTTTGTTTAATTTCGCGAGGCAGCCTCGTGTAATTCCATGTATTTGGTGCCCTCGTGTATTCGACTGGCGCGCAAACATCTAGGCCTAGCTAAATTAAGAGAGTTGCTTGCTGTCATTTTATCGATAACTGACCAGAAGATGATAAATGTGATGTGAGAATCAATCTTCACCAGCCATTCGAAAGGTAATTGGAGACAAAGAAAGAAATGCAATTATGAATTTGAATGAATTCCTTAAAAACATTAATTTATTAAATTAATTCATATCGAATCAATATATATAGTTGTAATGTTGAGGAGAGGGTCTTTCCGTCGTGCACGTTTGTGTGAGCATTCTGGTTTCTTTTTACAAAAGCAAAAGTTTAAATTTGTAACATCTGCAGCATTGTATGCAATCAAAAGTTTAGTTTTTCATGATGCTAAGAGGATTAGACCTTCGGGAGTGACCACCACGTTTACCAGAGTGAGTTCTGTAAATATTCGTGATAGTAGTAACCATAGACAAAAAAAATCTGATATGACAATATAGATCTGTGCATCATTTCTTGTTGTGTAAATACATACTAATAGAGCTGCCACTAAAAAGAATAAATAAAACAAGTCAGTGTTGGCTGAATATGTTTAGATTCAGTTAAATAGTCTATTGATAACACTTTAACACTCTTAGCAATGTTTATTTATTAAAATTATATTTTAAGGTATTTAAGGAAGATAATCATGTATTATACTCATTTTTATCATTATTATTATTCCAACCATCTACAAAAGACTCAACCGACAACAAATATACGTACAAAGATATAACCACATTTTTAAGAAGTATCCAAAGAGTGATTTAATATACATAAGTTGTATTTATATTGAAGATTCTAATATTTTAACTTGTAGTTTTCTAAAGGGGTGCTGTTTATACTATTTATATTCTTTAATTGTGTTGCTGCTTGAAAATGGATTTAGGGACCTTAAAAATGCTTGAAAAGTGCTTAAAAAATGAAAAGATAATCAGAATTTGTACAAACCCTGACTATGAACTCTTCATATATTACAAACTGCATAATCTAGCCTATATGCTCCTATATCCTGTAAGTTCATGATTAAAAATGAAAATGTGAATTAAACTGAAAGCTATTATAATTAATAGCTTATAGTATTATAATTGAAATATAAAAATTAAAATAGAGTAATAAATAAATTATGGTGCACAGGACAGGTTTCACTTTGAGGCTGGCTCCATTTATTATCAAAACAAAAATAAATCACAGATTAGGTGGGTGCGGGCGAGGGTGAACCTCGCGCCGGGCTGTAGAGCGCGGGCTCGTCAGGCAGTGACCACTCGAGGACGAGGCATTATATGGCCTAAGCTGTCCTCGTCAGCGTCCTCACCATTAGGTCCACCAAACCTAGCTTCTGGAGCAAATTGTGAAACTCCTGAAACCGTCCGGAGGGTCTGGTGGACCCAAGTACAGCGACAATGTCCCCTATGCAGCTGTTTCTGCTCTCCAGAGCATATACGAGCGGTGACTCTCTCAATTAATGCTAATGCTCGATAAACATCTAAAAAAGATGGCCGCCAACAGGTTTCGAAACTCTTGCCTCTGACGTGCGTAAATTTCGCCTCAAACTTTTGTTTTTACACGTGTCAATTTCGCTCTTGACACGCAAATGGACACAAAGTGGTCAAGCGTATAACTATACGTGGTAGGCGCAAATTTGACACGCTATTTGTGTCTGGTGTGAACGCACAGTTACACAACCACTGGTTTAGATGTAGATTTATATATGAAATATTATTCTTAGCACCATGCTAGTCTACTGAAGCTTTGCCCATTAAGATAGAAATAGTGCTATAAAACATTATTGTTCTCCAACTTTGTTGCTTTTTTAAACACAACAACTTATGTTTTTTCTGTACTCAAAGCTAAACAGAAGTTCAGCATACCCCCTGAGACAAACATGTATGTGCTGGATGACAGTGGAACAGAGGTTGACGAAGAGGTCTTCAGCGACATCCTGGAGGAAAAAGCAGACATCCTGTGGACCATTGTTAATGTTCATTCAGTTTCTGGTAAGTGGTTGTACAATTACAGTGTACATTGCAGGGTTACAATATAGGGCTGTCAAGGTGAAGGATTTTCCCTTAGGGTAATTTTGAGTGTCGCTATTTTTTTTGAATGATGATTTTTTTGCCCTTTTCAGAGTCTCCGATCCAATCCTTGTGCACAGACACCTTGTCACTATCATCATACTCATCGGACAGTGATGCTTCTCTGATGTCCCCAAAAAGACAGCGCATTGATGACGCCTTTGTGATGTCCCCAAAAAGTCTACATACTGATGACAGTTCTTCACAAGCCAAAGAGGTGATTTCAGAACATTTTTATTTATGTTGTAAATATTACATTTACCTGTTACCGTTACCACAAAATGTTTTTCTGTTGTCAAGCTTGTCAAAAGAATTCTAGAACAAAAGCCTGGAGGGGATAAAATCCTTGCATACAATGCAATGACAGGAGAGATGAAGGCCCGAGCACGCCGTGATCTCGTCGGCATCGTTGTTGCTGAAATGTTTGAAAAGTATGGGTAAGTAAAATTATTTATGGTGCACAATTTGGTAAAGTGTATATTCATAGTATTAAATTGCAGATATGGTAGTTGTAATGAAATAGCTCATTAAATGACAACTGTGGCCATTGAGCTGTGGCCTTGCACAGATCATAGATTTTCCGGTGTGTTGGTTTTAATACATAACATTTATTCCACAGATGTGCTCCCCCTATGGATAAAAGAGCCCAGTATGCATTGGGGATAGTAACACTGTTCCCCTCTCTAAAAGATCCCTACTCCAGAAAAGGCTATGTGAGTACATATTTAAAAGTAAGGTTAATCTTAATAAACAAATGAATAATGTTCTGGTGCATTTTAGAAGTCTCACTCTTCTTTTCTAAAGATCTCTATTAATCCATACTGAAACTATTTTTTTTAATACATTTCCATCTTTGTTGATACTGTCTTTAGGAACACTTTTTTGACATAGACAGCAATGAGGGCTACATTGCCTGGAAGATTAAAAACACACAGCGAGAACTCAGCAATGGCGGTACCAATGGGGGTAGGAGAAGGAGCTCTCGCACTATAGGCAGCAGCGGACCAAACTTAGAGAGAGAAGTGACTACAGTGCAGCAGTTGGAGGGAGACCAGTGTCGTGAGGCAATATCTCTTCTGAAACAGCACAGACAACGAACAGATCTTCATGAAAATCAGAGAAACCTTCCAGCACAGGCAAAAGTTGATCCATGATCCTGAGCAATGCAGCACAGTGCTTACTGTGTTCCCAAGGTTTCTAGACACTAGAGGCCTGGTAAGTTTTTTTTGTAAGCACATTTATGTTTTTGCAATGTCAAGAACAGCTGTTCAAAGATGAAAACGGTCACCTACCATTATACCACCATCATTAATACACATAAGCTTGCTTCCTCCCCTTAGGTGACACAAGACTTTGAGCTGTTGTTTGGAGTTGAGACTTCATCAAAACTCCTTGAGAAATGGGATTTCCTGAAAGCCAAAGTAAAAGAGCAAGCCAAGAACATCAGCAAGACACCCCTGCTAGACCACCTTATCCAGTCTGCAGAGGAGAACACTGAAGAGGATGACGAAGTCCCAGGTAAATCATTGACATGAATCTGGTGTGTATCTTTCAAATGTCGACTTGTTTAATTTCTTTAGCATGACAAATGGCTGTGTAGACAAATATATTTTTTTAGGGCTGCAACAACAAATCATTGAAATCGATAGTGAAAATAATCGAGAAAGAATTTTAGTATCGATTAGTTTGGTCTGTGACGTCACTGCGGAAAATCCCAGTCAGTGACGTTACTTCACAATGGTGAAAAACGCATTTCTATGCATAAAACGCATCTGAAAAACAGAGCAGAGGTAGCAGAGTTTGCTGCTGCAGGAAAATTGCACAATACAAAACATGAGAAAGTTTTATATGAAGTTCTTCAAACTGACTTAATTGTATTCAAACACGTAATTGTATTAATGTTGCCTGTCTTGTCAGATGCTGTGATAAATGTGTGATGTTTTATGTGTTTCGAGATGTTTTCCTCAGCATTTTACGCAAAGTCCTGACACTAATCTAGTCTTCGGTAAACTTCACTGAATGAGCGCAAGTCTGTGCATCAATCAAACGGTGGTCGGAATGGAAGCGCAATGACCCTTGACTAAAATACTAATTTTGATCAAATATGTTGTTTGATTTTATATTTATCTTTAAACTCTACAGGAAACAAAACTAATTGTTTTTTTATGAGAGCAGTAACTGTAATGAGATTATGTAATTGTATATAAATGTTAAAAATATCATACATTTACTGAATAATAATACTATTTACTGTAATACAGAAAATATATTTGTTACTATAGAACATTGAACCGCACACCTCACAATGTATAGTCCACAAAGAATATTTTTCACAATGTATAGTCCACAAAGAATATTTTTCACAATATTTTGCACAATGTTTGAAGGAGAGCATTGTGCAGAATCAAATTTCCCTGATAAAATACAGGCCTTTTAAGCCAACCAGTTGATTAATAATTGACAGGTTAATCGATTATCAAAAAAAATTTTAGTTGCAGAACTAGTATTGTTATTGAAAAGAGTTTTGAGTTTTAATATCGATGTAGTTTCAAAGGTTTTGTTCAGGTGTATATCATACGCTTCTGCCTCCTCAGGTTGGGATAGTGACATGGCCTCACTGCTACCGTTGGTCTACCTACTGCCACCACCTCCAAGTGGAAAGAAGGGAGCTGTAAAGATCAGCTGTGGACCATGTAGTCAAATTTCATAAAGTCAGTGTGTCCTGATCTCCCATGGCAATAGCCATTGTCAAAAAGCAATTGTGTAACCCCCCAGATTATTGATCGGTTTCTTTTCAATGTCACCTCCACAGAATTTTAAGTCTGATAATTTATGTTTTGCCTCCTTGAAGTGCATAGCCAAGAGAGAGTGTGGTTCACCTCTTTGACTGCAGTCTTGAGCTCGTTCATTCTTATTTTTAGTTGTCTGTTTGTCTACGTATTGGAGTTTGCAGGGACATGTGATAAGGTAACCAACATTGATGACCTGTCTGTTTAATTCTTTCTCTTTGTGCGACCGTGGTACAAAAACCTTGGATGCCTTATCACATGCTGAATATATTCTGCATGGGAAAGCTAACTGTGCCATCAAAGGTTTCTATCAGAGTGTGTCTTATCCATCAAAATGTATTGTTCAGTGTAGATGAATTTCAGTGTATTGTTATCTTACAGTCATGTCGCAGCCTTCAGGAGCACTCTGGTCCAAACCAGCGGAGGCAGCCCTACACCCTGGCAGTTGGGACGACAAGAAAGCACATCCACGAGTTCTACATTGCATTGGATGGTGATCTCCTTCCCTGCAAGGGCAAGTCATCCCTGTCAGCCTTTGATGAACTTTTCAAAGCACATTATGTTTTCGGCATCTCCTACGACCAGGCCTTAAATGGCGTGTACACATTTGTGCAGACCACCATCTACAACATTGATGTAGGTCATTGTCACGAAACTCCCAGAGTTAAGGATCTAAGAGCTAAGCTCCTTAACTAAACAGATGTTCAGATGCTTTGTTTGCAAGTCTAGTTTTGTTACCGTTCAAATGTTGATCCGTCATCTCAAAGTTTTACATGCCTTTTATCCTGGTAAGAAGTTTCAATTGATGTGTGACCAGACTGGATGCCACCAGAGATGTTGGACTTTTTCAGGCTTTAGAAAACATCTCCATAATAAACACAGTGCTAAAAATCTAGATCAATTTGAGAACGCACCCGTCACAGTTGAGAACGAGCTCGTCACAGTTGATGTATTTGACGAATCCATGGTTAATTTAATTCCAGAGCAACCAGAGAATTCTCAAGGCTGTAATGACACCAGGCAACATACCCAAGAAATGTGTGCATCCCTTATTGCAAATCTCTAAAGCTGTGGTGTGGCTACTAATGTCATAACGACTGTTGTTGAAAATATGGAGGAACTTGTAGAGGAATTGCATTCAAATGTTAAAGATGATGTTGTAAAATTACTCTCTAACAATGAGGAGATCAAAACAAAGTTTGAAGATTATTTTGACAACCTTGAAAATCCATTTAGCAAACTGAACACTGAGGCAAAAAGGAAAAAACATTTCAGTGAGAAATGGGGTATTGTAGAACCTGTTGAGGTAGCCCTAGGAGTGAGGTATGACACTAGAAGGAATCGAACTACTGGCACATATGATCAAGTTCCCATCACAGCCAAATTTGTTTATATTCCTCTATTACAAACTTTGAAGTTTATATTCACCAACCAAGAGATCTGTGATCATTTTGTGCAGCCTTGTGAGAAAACTGGGTTTTACAAAGACTTCTGTGATGGTAACTATTTTAGAGATCACCCCCCTCTTCTCTGAAAAACCAAACTCTCTCCAAATACAGATATTCTATGATGATTGTGAAATGGCAAATCCACTCGGATTCCAGCATGGTATCCATAAGGTTGGAAGTATATACTTTGTTTTACGAAACCTATCCCCAAAGATAAACTCCGCTCTTATATTCATCTTTTAGCACTTTTTCATACAGAGGATGTGAAGAAGTATGGATTTGATTTAATCTTACAGCCCCTCGTACGTGATCTGAAAGTCCTTGAGTGCACAGGAATTTAAGTTCCTTTCTCTGATGAACCAGTTTACGGAACAATTGCACAAGTAACTGGAGACAATTTGGGATTGCACACATTACTCAGGTATGTTGAATCATTCAGTGCAAAAATTTTTTTGTTGTTTTTGTCTGGTAGACAAACAGACCTCACAAACGGTTTTCACGGATGATGATCCAAGAATAACATTGCGTAATAAAGCACTGCATGATCAGCATTGCAATGATCTCATGGTAGATCCTACACTGCCATCCACATTTGGAGTTAAGCGACAATGTTTATTCAATAATCTACAGTACTTTCATTTTTCTGAAAATTATGCTGTAGACATTATGCATGACATATTGGAAGGAGTGGGGCAATTTGAGCTAAAGTTGCTGTTTACTTACCTCTCAGACAACAAAATCATATCCAAGACAGATGTTTGTAACCGAATATACTCATACAATTATGGCTTTGTTGGACAAAAAAATCGTCCAACCAGAATAAACTTGGAGCAGACTGGAAACGGAATTGGTCTCAATGCCATTCAAACTTCTTGCTTAATCCGGGATATGCCCTTGATATTTGGAGATGTTTTACGAGAAGGAAATGCCCACTATAGACTCTTGTTGCTGCTGTTGCAAATTATGAACATTATATTTTCTCCAGTTGTTACTGATGGAATGACAATATGTCTGAAGCATCTCATTGTTGACCATCACCAACTTTTCAAAGAGCTTTACCCACATCGCAGAATGATCCCTAAACATCACTTCATGGTTCATTACCCCAGAGTCATTCGAAAAATAGGTCCAATTCTACATGTTTGGTCAAAGAGATTTGAAGCCAAACATAGGTTTTTCAAGAACACAATCAAAAATTTCAAAAATATAACAAAGTCATTGGCCCAAAAACATCAGATGGCCATAGCATACCATTGGGAATCAATGCCATTTAAAAGTATTGACTGTGGGCCAGTAAAAACTGTTCAGCTCATTGACTTGCCACATGGTGAGATGATTGCTGAAGAACTGCAGGTTGATTTAGACTGTGAAGTTGATCTGACTTCTTGGATCACTTGTTTTGGAACTGAGTATCGTCCAGGCCTTTTAGTTTGCACAGACACAGAGGACGATTTGCCTGTATTTAGTCAGATAAAAGACGTCATTGCATTTAATCGAGAATATTTTCTGGTTACAGACGACTTTCAGACACTTTGTTTTGCAGAGCTTTTTCATTCCTTTCATGTGACACAGGGAAATGATCAGAATGTTTCCATGCTTAAAGTTGATAATTTGCACTTCTTTAAGCCGTTTGATCTGCAAACTACTTATGGTTTTGATAGAGATTATCAATATGTGGTTCCTGTACATGTGTTTGTATGGTTTGTGGTTTTTGAAAATCCACGAACTGTTAAATAAAACAGGCATAAAAAGCACTGACTTGGAGTATTTTTCATTCATTGATAGTTCTAGGTTTACACTGCAGGTGTTGGAAACTATTGAAACGTTAGAGTACATTTGTACTCTCCAAGTGTTAAATTATGAGCTTGCAAAGGTTCTAGGTTTACACTGCAGGTGTTCAAAAGTGCTAGTTATAAGAGCACATTTAAACTCTGCAGGTGTTCAAATATAACTCTGTTTTGAGAGTATATATTTTACACTTTTTACAGTGTTCACTGAACATCGACCTGTTGGACCTATATATTCACTGAAACCAGTGTTATCCTATAGAGTACACTGAACATTCTGGACATTCTGGTTCCATTCTTTATTCATGGCTGTGTTTTTAGGTCAGACTGTGAGAGAGCCGACCCCCTTGGCGGAGAAGCAACCCCACACATGAATGGTTTCAGGATGCTTTACAGTCGGCATGAGACCAGACTGGTGGTAGCGCTCACCTGGTCTTCTCCCAACCAGCTGTTTTCCAGATGTCCCAAACAATGGGAAAGGGGATTGATGAGAGAAAATTACTTTCCCCCAGTCCTCACCAGTCCACTCCCTGGACCTTTAGCAGAATATCAGTCTGTCTGGCAGGGCTGGAATTACTTTCGAAATGTGTTTTGGGAGATGTGGAGACGTGGATGCCGAGGATGAGCAATGTAGCCACGAACAAAAAGCAGAAAGATCTGAGACCGTTTTAACAGCTTTATTTTTTAATATAATACACGAATTAACACAACATAAATATATTAGTAATATAAATAGATGTAATTTAATTCTATCAAATATATTAATTCATCTTTTTTTTTTTTTTTACATTAAAATACAATGTAAAAAATACAACACAAAACTTTCAGAACCAGAACTTCAACCGTACCGTAACATGTAGATTTAAAAAAAAATTTTTTTTTTATTATTGTATTTTTTATTATGTAGAAAAATATTAAAAGTTTTCACTCCTCCATATCTCCCCCTTTCACAACCCTGATTTCTTCTATCTTATCGTTTTGAGCTTTGAAGTTCACAAAAAGCACTTCTTTTGAAAAGTGGTCCTCAGGCGGGGCCCACAGCTCCTCCTGAACCTCCAGTGATCTCCCACTTGCAAGGAGGATTTCCAGGATTCCTTTTTTTTCTGTCTCCATCACACCAGTGACTTCGACACCCTCAGCCTCCTCTGTGGTTGTCACCATCTGTTGGACAAAAGGACTTTAGTTAGATTATGCCAAACAAGTAATGGAACCATACTTTATGTCCTCCTCCGCCACCCTGTCCTTATTATTTCTTATTTTTGTAAACCTGGTTTATTTAATATTTTTTTTTTAGTAAACCTGTGACAAATTTTTATTTGGTTCTCAATGTGGAGTCTTTCTGCTTCCTGGGACTTATTAGCTCACAGGACCCAAAGTGGGAGCTGAACATCAACTCCTTCACCAAGAGAACCCAGCAGAAGATGTACTTACTGAGCAAGCTGAAAAAATCAATCAGCCTAGGACAAAGATGTTGCACTTCTACTACCCCATCACCATCTGATATGCCGGCGCCAAGGACAAGGTCAAACTGCAGCGTGTCATCTGGTCTGCAGATAAGGTGATTGGCTACAATCTTCCATCTCTCCAGGATCTGTACCCCGTTAGGATTCTGAGGCATGCAGGGAAGATTGTGGCTGATGTGTCGCACCTGAGCCACAAACTATTTCAGACTCTTCCCTCTGGCAGGAGGCTTCGGTCCAACAGGACCAAAACCTCACGCCACAAGAAGTTTCTTCCCATCCTACCAATCTTATCAACAAGACCCAGAGAACCCCATGATACTGCCTCTCTCCCTCCCCATTCAGGACCCACAAGCTACACCAACGTAGCATCTCCAGACCCCCTGCATGACATTAATGCACAGTGTATATAGTATATAGCTAACCATCAACATCAAGTCAAATCCCTTGTAACTGCGAACCTACTAGATTCTGATCCATCAACTTTCTTAAGGACTCTGACAAATACTTTTGTTGAATTCAAATATATTGCCTACGTTATTGTTGAAAAGGTAGAGACTAAAGCAATTTAGAGAAAATGGGTTTTATAAATTCTAGAAAAACAGATATTCAAAGTACTTTTACTTAAAACTGTTCACTTCAACGGCAAAAGGTTGGATACTCTTGATCTAAAACTTTTAATCTGGTTTATACCTGTGAACTGTTGATTGTATTATTAGTTTAATGCCAAATTTACCTCCACCTTGGTGAACCTGGTGGACTGTACACTGTAAAAAAAATGTCCGTAGATTTTATGGTAAAAAACTGTAAAACCATGACAGTAAAAATCTGTAAACTGTAAAACGGTTTGATACTGTTTAATTTATGTTAAATCAGTGTCATTTAAAAAAAATTGGATAACTGTATTTTTTACAAATTCTCTCCGCAGGAAATACGTTGCCTTGCTCTTCCAGTGTTTTTATAACGGAAAATTCCCATAATATTTATTACAGTAAAACAGTGCAATTTTAGCGTTCATTTCCCCTTAATATTGCGATTATTCACTGCTGAATGTCTTTTCAAGTAACAATAATTTTCCGCTATATCTTTAACATCTGACACCGTAATTTTTGCATTAATCTAATGTAAAAATACAGTTTCCAAAATCAAAAATACTAAATTTTTTTCTGAAAATGGAAACGGTATCTCACACTTTACATTTACAATATGTACGATATTTGTATGTTTTTCCTGTAAAGAAAACAATTTGTAAATGCAAAATTAACTTATTATCTTAAAAAGTTCTTTGAATTTTACAGCAAAAAACTTTAAAGCCATGAAAGTAAAGATTTGTAAAGTGTAGAACGGTTTGTTATTGTTCAATTTATATTAGATCTCTGTAATTACAGAAGATAGGAATAACTGCCGTTTTCACATGTTTTATCTGAAAAAAATACATTTTCTTACTGTAAAGGCCTCTTCTATTGTTCATTTAACGGAAAATCACCATAATATTTATTACAGTAAAACTCTGGAATTTTAACATTTTGGTTTTTTAAATTAATATGATTATTAACCGCAGCATGGTTGCACATTTAACAACATTCAATGATTTTTTTTCCATGTGATGCTTTTGTGTTAGCATTAATTCCTTAAACAAAATACAGTTTCATAAATGCTAAAAATAGAAGCTGTATCCAACATTCATTACATGATATTTTTTAATGAATTTCATGTGAATCCAAAGAATGTATAATAAAAGACAACCCTTCAATCACCCATACATTTCTAAGAGCTCAGTTGAACTCGGTCAGCTTTTCTCACCATTGGCAACGTTGCACATCTGGTCACTCTCAGAATAAACAAAAATGGGCATAAAGCTAGAGCTGAGAGAGTGGCTATGAGTGTGGGGGCAAATGATGCACCATTGTACTTGAAGCTATCTATAGCTTGCTTAAAGAGCTAACCTGGAGAGCTCTAAGGCGTTTAACTTAAAAAGCTTGCTAAAGCTAAGGCGTCCCATTAGCCAGCTAGAATGTGCTGTTGTACTACTCTGCTACTGGATGAGGCCTTGCCATGAACCAGCGGGAAGCTACACTACCTGGCCAAAAAAAAGTCGCCACCAAAAAAAAAGGTCCTTCACTCTAATACTTTGTTGGACTGCGTATAGCTTTGATTACGGAACGCATTCACTGTGGCATTGTTTTGATAAGCTTCTGCAATGTCAAAAGATTTATTTCCATCCATTGTTGTATAAATTTTTCACCAAGATCTTGCATTGATGATGGTAGAGTCTGACCGCTGCACAAAGCCCTCTCTAGTACATCCCAAAGATTCTTAACTGGGTTGAGGTCTGGACTCTGTGGTGGCCAATCCATGTGTGAAAATGATGTGTCATGCTCCCTGAACCAGTCTTTCCCAATTTGAGCCTGACGAATCCTGGCATTGCCATCTTGGAATATGCCTGTGCCATCAGGGAAGAAAAAGTCCATTGATGGAATAACCTGGTCATTGAGTATATTCAGGTAGCCAGTTGACCTCATTCTTTGAGCACATGCTGTTGCTGAACCTAGACCTGACCAACTGCAGCAACCCCAGATCATAACCCCGCCCCCACAGGCTTGTACAGTAGGCACTAGGCATGGTGGGTGCATCACTTCACCTGCCTCTCTTCTTACCCTGATTCGCCCATCACTCTGGAACAGGGTCAATCTGGACTCATCAGACCACATGACCTTCTTCCATTGCTCCACAGTCCAATCTTTATGCTCCCTAGCAAATTGAAGCCTTTTTTTCCCGTTAGCCTCACTGATTAGTGGTTTTCTTACGGCTACACAGCTGTTAAGTCCCAATCCCTTGAGTTCCCTTCACATTGTGCGTGTGGAAATGCTCTTACTTTCAGTATTAAACATCGCCCTGAGTTCTGTTGTTTTCTTCAATTTGATCTTACCACACATTTAAGTGATCGCCAATCATAATCATTCAGGATTTTTTTTCTTTCTTTCTATCATTTCTTCCTTGAAAATGATGGGTCCCCACTATCCTTCCAGTTTTTAATAATGCGTTGGACAGTTCTTAACCCAATTATAGTAGTTTCTGCATCTCTTTCGATGTTTTCTCTGCTTGAGGCATGCCAATGATTTGACCCTTCTCAAACAGACTAACTTCTTTCCACGACCACGGGATGTGTCTTTCGACATGGTTGTTTAGGAAATGAGAAGCAAATCATTGCACCAGTTGGGGTTAAATAACTTGTTGCCAGCTGAAAGATAATCGCCCATTCAGTAATTATACAATTATACATATTTGCTTAGTTGAATCCAGGTGGCGACTTTTTTTTTGTCCAGGCAGTGTAGATAGCCACCAGCACTAGTACAGAAGGAAGAAACTTGAATTATTGGTGTAAAGAGTGGTCTGAATACCAGGATCAGTTTGGCCTTTTTCACTTAAATGGGAAGTTCAGAATTTTTGACATAGGGCCTCATTTTCAAGTGAGCCAGGATACAACTTCTCACTGAAGACAGTTTCAACATATTTCATTCCGTTATTCTAGTTCCAGGTCATCGCTGATGCTAATGCTAGTGAAAGTCAATAGGAATCTGCTAGCCTGTCATTAATAACAATCTTAACCACTCCACAGAACATCTGGGGCAAATCATTTATAACTTGGTAATGAGACACTTTACAAAGTTGTACTTCCTGTATTAGGCAGCGGGATTGATATCACCTGCTGCTACGTGCATGAAGGAATTTGATTACACAAATTTACAGTCATAAATAATGGTAACGTCTGAATGGCATGAGGATATATCGGGTTTTGAGGACAATTTCAAACTTTTTTCATCCAACTGTCTCTATATCTCTATGAACCGGAATACACTGACAAAAGTAACACTACCACCCAGAAGCAAAGTATATAATTCCGCAGCTGGTAAAAAACTAGTTCCTCAATAGGGCTCGGGATCAGCGTTGCATTGTGGGATGTGGCGGCCATATTGAGGGCTACGCGAACGTAAACATAGCTCTGATACAATGTTGTTTTTGAAAGAAGAGACGTAGAAGTAGAGAGAAAAAATATGTTAAAATCCCGAAAAGGATCTGGAATTTACCGGGACACATTAAATAGAGAAGCCACGGACCGGTATGTTGACAAAATCAGCATTATTAATAATTTGGATCCATATGAAGTTCCAAACAATGAGTGGAGCACCGGTGAGTGAGCGCCTATACTTTAAAACAGTTCTGAAGCCACAAGTCCTTGGAGTCTCATGTGCAGTTCATGAATGGATGGGTTCAGGAGCTGCAAATCATAAAGCCAGCAAACAGTGGGAACACAGTAATCCGTACGAAGGTAAGCTGTGCTTAGACGAGCTCTGGAACCTGCTAGTTTAGTTACTGCTAACCGCTAGTGCTAACAACCACTCACGCATGTAATGTACTTTTAACTAGCTGCTATGTGTTTCAAAGGTGTAGTTAGTAATGTTAACTGCCAACCCTCCCCAAACCCTCCGGGATTTCTCATGTATTTGAGCCTTTTCCTGCTGCAGTTTTTTATTATTTTCCCTTAAGAGATCCCAACTTTGAAGGAAAGAAACAATGTAGGCTATAAAATAAAACCGTGCATCATTAACTTACCAGAATGAAAATGCAGGGAACACACTCTCATTGACATTGGGATACTGTGGAAAGTTAAGTTCGGTCGTCTTACAGCCGCGATCCAAGCTAGCAGACGACTCTTTATCTCTGACACTTGGGGTGCGTCTCAATTCGCAGGCTGCGTACTTGGTAGTACGCATTTTGAGGCCGGTGACGTCACAACGCTGCGCGGAGGCCGTCCCATTTGGCAAAAATTCTGAGGACGCTTAAAATGCAGCCTCAAAATGCGTCCTCCTTTTCCCCGAATTCTGAGGATGCATCGCTACCGTCCTTAGTGGCCTCGCCTCCCGCAAGATTTCCCGAGGTGCTTTGCGCGCTTTTTTTTTTTTTTTTTAGTTGAAGAAAAAGAAGAAGAAGAAGAAGAGAGAAAAAAAAGGCGGAAAAAATGGAAAGCAGTAGCAGCGCCGGCAGTACTACGATGGAGTACACTTTTAAATGTGAGTATTATTTTTGTTTTATTTTACTGAACATGTATTAAAATACATGACGGTAACGGAGCCACCGGGATGTGTAGACCAGCTAAAGCTAAAGCTAAGAGCTAACCTGTTTATACGAGACGCTCAACAACAATTGAAAGCCTTCATAAAAATGTCACAATTATTAACCTACATCTTGTAACTTTGCTGATAGCCCTCACTAATCGGAATTATTTATTCTCATACAGTTTATTACACAGGATTAGAACTGTCAAAGCTTAATGCAGCTGAAGAAATAACATGAGTCCAGCTGTACTGGGCTGTTAATACTGTAAACATTTTGTTTTAATACTCAATAATGTATAGTTATTTTACAATACAGTAAAATAAGGTTTAAAGTATAATTCACTTGAAGAACAATGCCGGTGTAATTATACAGAACAGTCATTTTGCCTGTTGACTTAACAGAAATATGCTTTACATGTCATTTTGTTCCAGGGAGCAGGGAGCAGACAGAGGAGTTGATCAAACTCCGTGGGCAAAACGACCACCTTTTCACCGGCGCCAAAAATACTGCAGCAGTTGGTTGGAGGTAAGAGTTGAGGCATAATTCCATATACATGTTGCATTTCTATGTAAAAGTCACACAAGATAAAATAAGTCCTGTTCAAACACCAACGTACAAATATAATCTTTTGATCACATGATATGATGCCCAGATGCCCCTTTTTATCAATCTTATATTTGTGATAGAAGTGATCCTAGTGTGTTTATCTCTTCTCATTTCTCTTGTTTAGAACAATCCTGCAGAAAATGGGCCTGGAGGGAAAAGTTGAGCCACAACAGGCCAAAAAAAAGTGGGACAACCTAAAAAAAAAATACAAAGTATGTTCAGGTTTGGATAATGTAATGAAATACACACACACACACACACACATATATATATATATATATATATATATATATATATATATATATATATATATAGATAGATAGATAGATAGATAGATAGATAGATAGATAGATAGATAGATAGATAGATAGATAGATAGATAGATAGATAGATAGATGTGTGTGTAAATGTGTAGGGAAATGACATCTTACATATATTATATTCAGGTTCATTTACACTTTGAATTAGCTTGAAAAAAGTCATCTCAAAGTTATTATTCCAAAGTCGTCTCTTTTTCTGTAGAATGTTATTAATCTATCCAAATCATGAAACACTCCTTTTTTCTAGGTTTAAAGAAACACTACAGAAAATTGCATCTGTTGACAAAAATTGTTTTCCTCTACTTTAGGAATGCAAAGATCCAGGGACTGGGCAGGGGGTCAGTGGGAAGCCTACTGCTGCCACCTGGCCCTGGTTTGTCCTCATGGATGAGGTATTAGGACAGAGGCCCTCTGTTGCCCCACCTGTCCTAATTGCCTCCATCCCTGAGGACACACCAGTGCCAGGTGCTGCAGAGGCTGGGCAGCATCAGGGCGATGATGAGGAAGAGAGTGAGGATGAGAGGCCAGGAGAGAGGAGGGAAAGGAGGAAGAGAAGAAGGAGGAGTGACGAGTTGCTTGAATTGATCAGGGAGGATATGAGATTGCAGAGGGAGGCGGAGGAGAGAAGAGAAAGAGAGAGCCGGGAAAGGATGGACAGACTGTTTACTTTATTGGAGAGGATGGTGGACAGACGTTAATTTTTGTTGGTGTGTTCTTTTTTTTCGTTGTTGCTGTGTTTACAAGTTCAAGTTATGTGTTGCTGTTATTAAATTAAATTATTAAATTGTTTATCAAAGTTATTGTTGTCGGTGTGTTCTTAAAGTCTTTTAACCTTTTTACATCATCTGTTTCATCACTTCTTGACAATTTAAGTAAACGTAGAACAATTCTCAGTGACAACATCAATTTATTTTTTGAGATGCAGTTATAACAAACTATTAAAAATATTTTAAACTATTTACAGTCAGTTTTAAATACTACTTACAGAACATTTAAAAGAACATATATATACAATTTCGACTGAGCAGGAGTCCCTGGTGGTGCTGGTCTGGATGCGATGCCACACAGATGACCTTGGAGTCTTCTGACTGCGAGTGGGACATCATCTGGGGGGTGGAGGGGGATGCCTCTCTCCACTGTTCACCACATCGTCCATCAGGGTTTGAAGGGTTGACCCAAACGACGGCTGCCATGTTACTAAAAATGTTTAAGAAGACACAGAAAATGACTTTACTACAACTGTTTTAATAACCCTGAAATGAGAACAGCTAAAATGTGATTCTACTTGCCATCTAAATGTAATCATGGTCGGGCAGACCCTCCTCCAGGGCAGACACCTTGGCAGACAGCTGGTCCCGCCAGTGAGCACCACTGACTGCCTCCAACACGTTCTCCCCCTCATCCTCTGGCATGTCCTCTGGCATGTCTGCTCTTCATCCTCTGGGGCCATGATGTCACCAGCTCCCAGGCAGATGTTGTGCAGGACAGCACATGCCGTTATGACCTGTAGAAAAAAAAAAAGAGAAAAACATTTTATAGTATATTTGAAGAAATTAATTTAAAGCTTTTTATCATTTATCTATAAGCAATAATTCTCTCATTTAGTAACATACCTGAGGCACAAAGGTGTGGTGCACCTCCAGCGCTTGGAGGAAGATGGCCCTGAACCTCGTCTTCATCATCCCAAAGGCACGCTGTATGATGGAGCGTGCCCTGGAATGATGGCTATTAAAGCGCAGGGCTCCCACACCTTGTACCGGCCGCTTGAAAGGAGTGATGAGGGGGAGTGGGTGTTGGAGACACGGGTAACCACCATCTGCCAAGATGAAGTGGCCCGGAGGAGGGTAGATGGCCCGCCTATACAATGGACTGTTTCGGAGCACTCTGGAGTCATGCACCGACCCCGGCCAGCCCACGTACGTGTCGATGAAGCGGCCCTGATGGTCACCAACTGCCTGCAGAATGATGGAGGAGAACAGTTTCCTGTTCCGATAGCATTGACCATCAGGACCGCTTGGAGGCTTGATCCTCACATGGCAGCCGTCGATCGCTCCAGCAGCTTGGAGAAAAGCTCTGTGTCCTGCCAGCCCTTCAAACCCCTGGGTTACTGCTGCCAGGTCTTTTGCAGTTTTGGGGAGGCAGATGACTCGGTGGCGGATGGCCACCACCTCCTCAGTAACCCGGTGGACGATGCGGTGAACTGTGGAGCGAGGCATCCCGAACACCCTAGCCACCACTCTGTAGGATGCCCCACTCACTAGCCAGAAGAGGAAGACCAAGGTCTCTATTGTGGCCCCCCCATCCATGTCTTCTTTCCTGGCAGAGAAGGTCCAGCAGCACCGCCAGAGACTCTCTGCTCAGCCGAAAGTCTGGTCTGGTGTTTTCATTATTAAAAAATATTTGGAGAACGGGAACGTTCAGATTGATCCGGCAGTACATCGGCCTGGTCTGGAAAGAGAGATGAAGGTTGAGAACAGGATTAGATGAGAGCAATTTCATTTTAGCTGATACAATTCTAGTGAATGTTAACCCCTTAACGCCTGGTGTTGCCAATTTGGGACCAAACAATTCTGGCCTTTACTTATTTTACTTAATCTAGAACCACTATTTAACCTATTTTTTCGTTTTTATATTTATTTTACCTATATTATTTTTCTGCTATATAATTGCAAATAAAATCAGGCAGTAAGTGGATAACAATTTAGACAAATAAGGATTTATTTCTCAATAATACAGTATGCCTTCTCCACACAACCTTAGTGATAGTGAAAGTGGTGATTTAAGTCAGTTATTTACAGGGATTGGAAACATTTAACTATTCAATTCAAATTACTAAAGTTACAAACAAGCTTATACCAAGTCTTAAAAATATATATTTAAAATTTGATATTTAATGATATTCATTAATCTGCTGACAAGTGTTTGATAAATAACTGGTATATTCTGATCATTAGCAGACCCTAGTGGGGGAAAATAATAAAGGTAAATGTTACCTCTCCACTGCGCTCTGCCAGCCTCAAATAAATCTGTCGCCGGTTTTGCTGCCGCCGAATCCGACTCTCCTCCTCCAACATCAGGTAAATAAAATAAAATAAAATAAAAATTGCAGTTTCCATTTTGCTATGCTATGCCTGAATCAATAATCAATTGTCGGATTAATGGCGCGGTTTTTCCCGGGCTTTGTGTAGACGTGATGACGTCGTGACGTAACCAGGAAGTGCTCCAAAGGCTAGACCGTCCCATTTACCAATGGCTGAGGATCCTCCGGAGCAGCCTACCGAGGCTGGGTCCTCCGGAGGCTAGGTAGGCTGCGTCCTCGGAAGTACCCAGCCTGCGAATTGAGACGCAGCCTTGGTCTCCATGGTTGCGCCTCCAGGCAGGAAAGCGCTGGAAAGTTAACCCATTTTCTATGTTTTTCCCATGGCGATCATGTGTTGCGCTGTTACAGCCCACAATACGGCAAGGGTTTACCATGGTTGAAATCAAGTTAAGGTGAAATTAATCAAATTAAAACACGGCTGAGAGGGAGTACAGTACACGGTAGTCATGACGACCAAGCCCTATATGTAATGGAACATTTGTCATACAAGGCTAATTTTACTTGTTTAACATACAAGTTTACCAGTTGAACACAACATTTACACAGATAGGCTTGCTGATTTGCCTCGGATGTTGTGTGGAGTGGATAACATTGGTTTTAATGACAGGCTAGCAGATTCCTATTGGCTTACACTAGCATTAGCATCGGCAACCTCCTGGAACTAGAATATTGGGATGAAATATGTTGAAAATGTCTTCGGTGATAAGTTGTATCCTGGCTCCCTTGTAAACTAGGCCCTATGTCAAAAATCCTGAACTTCCCCTTTAAGTGAAAAAGGCCAAACTGATCCTGGTATTCAGACCACTCTTTACACCAATAATTCAAGTTTCTTCCTTCTGACTGTAGCTATCTGCTGCTAAGATGCAGGACAGACGGAGTGAGGGATTAATTTGTTTCTGCAGTGATTATATTTCTGTAAATAAACTTGTGATAAGATGTGTTTGTTTACTCTCTGGCAGTGATGTATATATATGTATATGTGATGTATATATGTGATGTATATATGTATATATATATGTATGTATGTATATATATATATATATATATAGATGTATACATATATATATATATATACATACGCCATGCCATAACTGATTTACTCCCAACCTCAATATATTAATACATATATATATCATGATGCCAATATGATATATATATATATATATATATATATAGCCTATATATATATATATATATATATATATATATATATATATATATATATATAATTTTATACCGCTTTAATTATTTTCTTGTAAATATAACTTAAATACAACTTGTTTAAAAAAGCATCCCAGAATATTTTTCCCCCGTCTGCAGCTGGGCCATCATTCCACAAAGTAAAGCGCTCAAATTTAAACTGGCCAACCAGCGCACTGCACTTGGCTTTGTTCCAACAGCACTGACTGTTACGTCTGTACAACAGCAGACGAGCTACAGCGGCGGCAACTTTGCATCTTTTCACACGGAGTATTACTTGAATTACTTTCTAAAGTAAGAGTGGATTTGTCTGCCTTTTGAATCGGGAGGATTTTGCTGAAGACACTGCACATCTTCGCTTATTTTGGTAAGTAAAAAACTTTGCATGGAGTAACTATAAAAGTTGCTTTGGACTCCCGTTTTTTCTTTTTATTTTAACTTTAAAGCTATATTGAGTGGTTATTACTTCGGTGTGCTTTATAAGAGCATGGAGTAACTATATTAAAGTTAGCAAAGGATAAGAGGTTTAACTTATGTCTAGAATATATGTTAGCCAACCTAGACTTTGAAAAAAGCCTGCTAACATCCATCGCACCTGCTAACGTTTTTTTTTTTTTTCCATCCAGTCTTTGCTTTGGACTCCCGTTTTTTTTTTTTTTACTTTGCAGCTATATTGACTGGTTATTACTTCGGTGTGCTTTATAATAGCACGGAGTAGCATGGAGTAACTATATTAAAGTTAGCAAAGGATAAGAGGTTTAACTTATGTCTAAAATATATATGTTAGCAACCTAGACTTTGAAGAAAGCTTGCTAACGTTTTTTTTTTTTTTTTTTTTTTTTTTCACATCCAGTCTTTGCTTTGGACTCCCGTTTTTTTTTTTTTTTATTTTATTATTATTTTTTTTTTTTACTTTGCAGCTATATTGACTGGTTATTACTTCGGTGTGCTTTATATTACACATGTATTCCTGTAACATATGTGGAGAATCATCTAGGTCTGTGAAAGACTATGTTTTACACTGCAAACTGCATCGTAATGAGCCCAGGTGCATTTTTAAATGCGTTGTTGCAGATTGTAAGCAGGTGTTTTCAGGTTATGCAGCTTTAAAGTCTCACTTTTACCGTCACCATTCTGGTACTACAACAGTGTATAAAGATATGACTTTAATCGGATTAAAATGCACAGTTTCACTGTGTGAATGGCAGTGTGAGGGAACTAAAGCTTTGATTGCTCACTTAAAGGAACACATTGATGAAGGACATAATGTGGCATGCCCAGTGAGAGGATGCAAGGTCATGTTCTCTGTAAAATCCTCACTTACCTCTCATATGTCTAGAAAACACAGACATTGCTTAGAACATGTGATTTGTGGACCTGTCAAAGACACTCAAACTCCCACTCAAAGTCCCACTGCAAGTGCTGTGAGACAGGAAGCTGCCAGTGTCTCAGATGCTGAAGACCCTGTTGTGGATGAACCTAATTTTAGTGACCTGTATCTCAGAAATATATGTATGTTTTACATGAAACTACAGGGGCAGCACCTACTTCCAGCATCTACCATTCAAACCATTGTTGAAGAAATGCAGAATATACACGAATTGGGACAGATGTATACTTTAAATAAGATAAGCTCACATCTGAAAGACATGTCAGTTTCAAATGAAGACATTGTAAAAATCTGTAATATAGTTAAACAATCTGACCTGTTCTCAGCTTGTCACACAGGACCCATGAGAACTACTTACTCTAGAGACCGGTGCTTCAAAGATGTGTTCAAATATGTGGAGCCCAAAAAGATTTTTTTGGGTAGTGATGAGAATAGGACAGACAGATTTGCATACTATGTTCCTGTGCTAAATACTTTGAAGGGTATGCTGGAATCTGGTTTTTGGCAAGGTCTCTTTTCCGTGGATCATAATGAGGTTTCCAAAACAGATGTACTCAGTGATTGTTATGATGGTAAGGTGTTTCTGTCTAACAAATTCTTTAAAGAAAATCCAAGTTGTCTCAAACTGGTTTTATACCAGGATGCATTTGAGGTAGTGAACCCACTTGGTTCTGCAAAAAAGAAGCACAAGATTTTGGCCGTGTACTTCTCCCTACTCAACATACCCCCTCACGCTCGATCAAATGCTGATCATATGCAGCTTGCTTTACTCTGTAGAGAGAAGGATTTCAAGGAATTTGGCCACGGCAGAGTTTTTTCTGAACTCCTGACTGATCTGAAGGTTCTAGAGGAGAGCGGGATAACAATAACAGACAAATCTGTTGTGAGAGGAGCTCTCTACTGCATTGCTGGAGACAACCTAGGCTCTCATTGTATTGGTGGTTTCACTGAAAATTTCAGTACATCTGAGTTCTTTTGCAGATATTGTCTTTTAACTCGAACTGATTTTCAGGGGGTTGATCCAGCCATCTGTGGACCTCTGCGGACCCCAGAAGCATACAGATTTGCAACAGAACAGCTGGAAACAGAAGATCTACCAGAAGTACAAGGGATAAAGTTCAGGTCTGTCTTTAATTCTTTACAAAACTTTGATGTTTGCACACCTGGCATGCCTCCATGTCTTGGTCACGACATCTTCGAGGGTGTCCTCTCATACGATGTTGCACTTTATCTTAAGTTCTTCATCGGTAAAAATAAATGGTTCACCTACACAATTTTGAACAGGCGTATCAAACAGTTTAGGTACATAGGAGCAGATGCTTCCTCCAAACCTTGCGAAGTCAGTCCAAAAACAATGAAACTTAGTGGACAAGCTGTTCAAAACTGGAATTTTTTGCGACTTTTACCTCTCATAATTGGAGACAAAGTGCAGAACCCCGAAGATAATGTGTGGCAGTTAACTTTGCAGCTCAAAGACATTGTTGACCTCATATGTGCTCAACAAATTTCTACAGCACAGGTTACTTATCTAGATGTTCTTATTAAAGAATATCTGGAAACCAGAAAGGCACTGTTTCCAGAGGTCAAATTGAGACCGAAACACCACTACTTAAGACATTATCCAGGGCTGATCCTGAAATTTGGCCCTCTCATCAGGCTGTGGACCATGCGTTTTGAGAGCAAACATAGTTACTTCAAAAGATGTACAAGACATCTCAAAAACTTCAAGAATCTGTGTTTGACTCTTTCAGAGAGACATCAGATGTTTCAGGCCTACCTCTCTGCTGGCTTAGTGAGTCCTCCAGCTTTGCAAATAAAAGATGGCTCACCATTTTACTCAGAGCTTTACAGTGAGGATGTTAAAGATGCAGTGCTACCTTTTGACTTCACAGAAAAGAATACAAAAATTCCTGTTGATGTACAGTACAACGGAATAACTTACAAGAAGGGTCAGTTTGTTGTTACCAAGAATGATGATACAGTGGAGTTTGGTGAACTCCTGCTCATTTTTGTGAAAGAGGATTCTGTGCTTCATTTTCTCATGAGAGTTTATGATGTAGAGTTTCTTTCATGCTACCACATGTACTCAATCAGTAATGAGACTGGAAGATTGGAGTGCAAACTTGCCAGTGAACTAATTGACATGTGGCCATTATCATCTTACCTGAGAAATGGACAGCAGATTATTCCACTGAAGCACAGCATCTTGTCAAACTAAAAACATTGTTGTCAATGTCTTTACAGAAATGGCGGAATCACAGAAGATAAGTGATGCAATACTAGAAGTGCTTCCAGACCTTCCTGATGAAGTTGTTAAGTCAGTAGAAGATGCTTTGGAGGCACTTGGTGTGACAACCACAGATGATTTGAAATACATCACCCAGGGAGACTTGCTGCCAGTGGTAAAGCCCATACAAGCCAGAAGACTGGTCACTGCCTGGACTCAAAATGGTAAGTGTAAAACATTAACACCACACAATTACACGGAATTGTTATCTAATACTTCCCTATTAATAGTAAAAAGTTGAGTCTTGTTGTGTGCAAGTGTCACATTATAATTAAATGCTTTTCATGTAAATAAATGTTGTGACACTAATTAAGCAATTTTAAACGGTTTGAGTTATTCAATTTAAAACTGTCTGCTAGAATAATTGAAATATTAATTTCTGTCCATGTCATGTAGCCTTAATATCTAAAAGTATATCAGTGCACTGAATTATTTAATACAGTTGCAAAACAAAATTCCAAGTTTAATGCTTTGATGTCTTTTATTTTTCTTTTACAGACTCGAGCACTTCAACACCAAAAAGGATGTGCCCCTCTCCAGTCGTTCCTCTTTCCTCTCCATCTCCACTTCCTTCCTCACCAGCGTCATCCACCTCTTCACCTTCAGGTGGCTGTGTTACATTTGCACCAAACTGGGCAGACAGTTTTGAGATACCATGGCAGAAGCTCCCTGAGGAGTTAGTGCAGAACTTGGAAAGAGAGAAAAGGCCAAGTGCACGTCAACGACGAGAAATGGTAAGGATCGTGGTCTCTGAAATGAGGAAGATTTGCAAGAATCCAACCAAACACAACACAACAGACATAGCAAAAAGGATGGTGGCTCAATATCCCAAGTCCCTTCAAGATGACATTGATGGTGATGTTATTGGACTTGGATATCATTCCCTGGTAAAACAACTTCAGGCAAGAATAGAAAATGTCAAACGACCTGACACACCAAAGATTAGAAAACGCAAGACCACGTCTGATGATGACACAGACGAAATACCTGCAGAACAGACAGCAAGTGTTCAAGACACATATGGATGTATTAGTTGGGAGCCAAAACACCTGCCACTCTCTGAGACTGTGGAGAGTCAGCTTGGGAAAAAAGAAGAAATGAAGAAGCTGTCTAAAGAGGTCAACTACAATCTAGATGTTGTAAAAGACCTGGTCAAGTGCACGTATTACACGCAGCGCAAAGAAATCAACAAAGGTGCAAGCATGCAGAAATTATGCCAGGAGTGGCCCTTTCTGTTTCAGGAAGTTGGAATGACAGCACATTTCCAGGAACTAACTGGTGTGGATCTGATGAAGACCTTTCTTGCCAATGTGGACAAAAAGGGGAAACGTCTCTTAAACTTCCTCAAATATGTAGATGCACAAAAACACAAAGAAGTCTTAAATGCTCTCTTGAAGCTTCAGGCTGAAAGAACCCAGCCCACTGGTTGCTCAGAAGGTACCATCGAGATGGTGCTCCTCTTACTGGCACATTTTGGTGAGAGGAAAGAGCATCTGTTCCATTGCGTGGAGACAACAAGCCTTGCAGCGGAAGTTCCGATGGACGAAGTGCCACCAACACCCTGCATCATTGTTTGCGGTAAGTAGACAAAACAAAATCCAATTTTTTTTCTTATGTTGTAATTGTCATCCTCTTGTACTATTAGCCTGTTTAGTTTCATCTATATATATATATATATATATATATATATATATATATATATATATATATATATATATATATATATATATATACAGTAGCGTCAAATTATTCATACCCTCCAATTAAAGATGGGAAAAATATCAGCTGTCAGTGAAATAAGATGAAATTGACAAAAGTAATGATAAATAAAAATTATAAAAAAAATTGTGAGATTGATTTTGAATTGTGCTTCTACAGAAAAATTTAAAACAAACACAAAAAATTAAACAAGTAAACAAGCATGATGGGACTCCAAAGCTGGAATTTTATTGAGCAACACTTTGAGACAATCACTGCAATCAGGGCTTTTCTATAATGTTCAAAAGGACGTCTGCACCTGTTGACAGGTATGTTGGTCCACTGTTTATGGGGAAGGTTCTCTAATGTGTCTCTGAGATTTTTATATTTTTCTGTACGTATGCATGTATGTTGCTGACATTAAAGCCTCCATTAGTAAAGGTTTTTTAATTATGTTGCTTATTTTTAGGATCAAACTGCTTTGCTGCTGAGACATTCATGCTAAGCATCGACCAAAAGATTGTCAACGACCACATTACAACCTTCACCTCCGCCATCTGCCTGATGTTTGGCAGCTACTACTGCTTCAACATACACTACCCAGTGGAACTGCGATCAACACTGGAGTTCATCCAACGGTAGATGTTTGTTTTATTATATATACCAATGTAAAATAGTCATTTGACACCTGTCTCGGATTTTAATATTGCTGTCTTTTTCTTTTACTCTCTTTTTTTCTTATAAAGGTGTTTCTTTTCCATAAACCCTGAGAGAGGCACCAAGGTCGAGAGCAAGAAGAAAAAACTGCTTGCTGTCAACCCCAGAGTCCTTACTCTCATTACAGACATTGCAGACCATGAGTGGATCTAGACCTATCCAGGATTTCTTGGTATGATGTCATGAAGATGTGTGGCATACACCATAGATATTGTATATCCAGAGTTATATTTTTCTGAATGTTAGCTTTAAATGTTACTTGATAAAATACCTGGCTCAGTGTTTAGAGTACAGTTCGACTGTTCTTTGCTTGAAAAATGTAAACCTGACAGTTCCAGGAATTTCCTGTGTTAAAATTTCCCTATGTTGTTGAGGCAGTGGATATTGAGATTTATGGTGCAACATGTAAAAATTCTGCTTTCCATTGGGCACTTTTGTATTTGATGTGAAAAAGATATGCATATATATTGTTAACATTTTGCATCTAGAATTGGTCAAAAATTGCATTTAATGTTCACAAACTAAGCTAATTTTTTTCATTAGCTATTCTTTTTTCAACCTCACTGCAGTAGTTTAGTACTACAAATAGGTTTAGGCAAAGTACGTTAGGATTTCACAGGTTATTCTTTTCTTGCTGTTATTGAGGCAATTGTGTTTTAAATGTCAGATGAAAATAAGACATCTTATGTTTGACTGCCTAAAATATGTTAAAATAAAATGCATTCTACATTTAAAAATCTCAGGTTGATATTTTTGTGGTACATTTTGGAATTTAAAAATATCAATTCATGCTTGGTCTGTTAAGCTTACAGAGCAGAATGACTAAAAACCCTACTCTGGGTGTGTAGTATGACAGCAGCAGTTAAGTCAAAGGTTTGCCAAATACTGTGTGTAGTTAAGATTTTTTTTTTTTACATGCATATGATAAAGTTGCAGTTTAATTGATTTAATTTAATAGTGAAGGACTATTTCATGGTGTTAACTCTTAAAATGAATGATTGTTTTTTCCATATTTGACAAGTCATATCGTAACAGTATCTAAATGTTTAATTGCTGTAGATCTACACAGGCTTTCTTGCATCCAGAGCTGCTGCGGTTTTACTGTAAACAAAACACAAAATAATGTCATGCCACTGTTATTTTACAGATCTAGCTGGCAACCACAGCTCCCAGATTTGTGCCTTAAAAGGAGAAAACGTTTTGGTGCCGTATTTTTATTTTTATGGGCATTTTCGGCAACTGCTGGTATTTTACCGTAAAGGCAGAAATGTTCTGGTGCCGTATTCTTATTTTTACAGGTGTTTTTCGGCAACCACAGCTGCCGGTACTTTACCGTAAAGAAACAAATGTTCTGGTGCCGTATTCTTATTTTTACGGAGTTTTTTCGGCAACTACGGCTGCCGGTATTTTGCCGTAAAAAAGAAAATGTTCTGGGACCAGTTTTTATTTTTACGGTGGTTTTTCGGCAACCACAGCTGCCGGCGTTTTACCGTGAAAACAACAGTTTTTTTTTACAGTGTAGGGGATGTCCTTCTGTGTCAAATACCACTCTCAGGTGTGTCAACCTGACAAAGGCTCCCACCTCAAGGGTCCCTATTGCTGCTTCTCTCCACAGAGTAACCATATTAGACGTTTGGCCCTGTAGATAGCAGAGCAATGTTTAGACATGTGATATTTATGTCCAAACAACATAATAAACAACCTGTTATTACACAAAGGTCGGAAAGGAAAAGAATTAATGGATAAAACTTCCAGCATCTCAGACAGTTCTGATGTTCCCATTGGTTTCCATGGTCATTAAAGACAGAGCACTGCTAGCACTGAAGTCATCATTTTTAGGAATCATTAACTAATTAAATTCAAAAATTTTTATATTGTGCCAATTGACATTAGATTGCCTCTAGGCACTCTACAAAGCTAAATTAAATAATAAAATAAACAGTTATAAATCAAAACTTGGCAATTTAAATACATAAGTTCCAAATGAGAGGGGGAGTTTATGCCAATTAATAATCCAAACAAAGAGTATGTAAACCCTTGTCAGTACCAAATTATTCTGCAAACTGACCCTAGTGTGCATCGGCGCACAATGCACACGTACTGTATTTCCATCTTGTTGAGTCGTGGAAGCAAAACAGTTTGTGTTTGCAAGAAAAAATTGTCATCAAACTTTTAAGAGTTAAAAATTTGTCCTTAATTCTGTAACATTTAAACCATAATCAGAAGCTGGTGTAAGTCCACCCTAGACGGCTGTAAGACTAAATCTCAAACAATACTGGTTTGATTTGTCTATCATTTTCTTTTAAAGGAATTTCATAGTTGTGCATAACAGAGTGGTTCTATTCTGAATAAAGCCAAGTGCAAAAAAAAAAAAAAAGCCCACATGATTGGATACAAGCATGCTTAGTGTGAGGGATTGCTGAAGAGTCAATGAGTCGATGTAATCAACTGGTTTTCCTTAGATAGAAAACTTTGAATCAATCTGACTGGATGATCTGGTGAACTGGAAAGTGACCTGAGATGACATGTGTTGTGAATTTGGCGCTATAGAAATAAACTGAATTTTGTGCAACATAGCCTTTGTTTGAAAGCTTGCTCTGTAAATACCAACAAAATATACAATATTAGCGGTCCTTCCATCATAATTTCTCATGTCTGACCTCTTGCAGCTTCACTTCCTGAAGAGGGACCTCATCCCTTCCACTCCTGACCTTTTTCACTGTAAAAAGCTAAATAACAATAAGCCAAATCATTTATTGGTGTAAATAAACTTGAACATTTAGATGCAGAAAAACAATTATAGTACTGTTGTGATTAAAAAACATATCAGCATGAGGATCACGTGGGCTCTTGGCGAAGATGGCTGCTTGAAAAGTTGCTCCGTGATCCCAAGCCAAATATATTGAAAATAGATACTTTAATCCGCCTATTTTGGTTGAAAGAACGGCATTTTTGTGAGACTAACATAAAGTCGAACTGAATCGGAAATACCAATGCCTGGACGCGGCACTGCAAGGACACAACGACCCGACCCCCCGGCCGAGCAACAGGCTAAAACTAACAGAAAGATGGATGCATATGTTAGCAAAGCCCCGACTGAGCTGCAGCAGCCCGATACTAATGCTGCACCCAATGCTACGCCAGGTACGGCCGGGGGTGAAGGGACAATAACGCTAGAGTTTCTGGCTCTTCAGATACAGGCAATACGTGATTCGACTATTAACATAGAAAAAGACACGAAAGATATTAAATCGTCAATTGGGGTGATCGAGGCTAAACTTGGAACATTGACAACACGCGTGGACGACGTGGAGGAGAGAGTGGTGGCGCTGGAAGAAAGCAGAGGTACGTCGGAGACTGAGCTGGTGACTTTTCGTGAGGAGTTAAAAAAAGTGAGAGCCCACTTGGATGATTTAGACAACAGAGGGAGACGCTGTAATATTAAAATCATGGGCTTGCCAGAAGCCAAAGAAGGGAAGGATATGATAAAGTTCCTACAGCACGAGCTCCCACTGATGCTGGGCCACACGTTTGGGGAGCTGGAGATACAGCGCGCACATCGAGTCGGAGCGCCGAGGCGCGCCCAGGGAGAGAGGGAGCGCCCACGGCCCGTGATGGTCAACATGCTCCGCTATTGAGACAAGGAAGAAATACTCCGAGTCGCCAGAGAGAAAGGTCAGATCACTTGGCAGGGAGTTAAAATTATGTTTTTCCCCGACTACTCGAGAGAAACAACGGAGCGCCGCATGTCTTTTAACCAAGTCAAAGCCGTACTGAGAGAGAGACAGGTGGAATATGCTCTTCGTTTCCCTGCAATTCTCGAAATAAAACACAACGGATTTCGCCACAGATTCGCCTCACCAGAGGAAGCAGCGGAATTTATTGCAAAGAAATTCCCAAAAGACAACTAATTAGTGAACAGAAACCTCCTCCTGTGTGAGTTTTGGAACCCATCACACCGGTTGCACCTGCTGGATCTTATAATTCGTATTTTGACGTGACTTTGGGAGAAAGTAAAACAATTATTTTATTTATTTTCGTGACTGGAAAACGGCTTTTACTTATGTTTAAAACGGAGTTTATTATTTTGTTTATTATCGAGATACAGGGTGGAGGGAAAAAGGAGAGAAACAAAAAAGTAAATGGTCTCTTACTCTGCAGTGATATTAAAAGTACTGCTCTTTCTATTCATTTAAGTTACTATAAAAATTTACTAGGAGATGATATTTGTTGGCGAAGGACCGCGAAGCTGAGAGCTCGTGATCGCTCAAGGTTTTCCACTTTTTCAGCATGGCTATGCCTTGCTTTTTTTATTTTTTTACCCCACTTTTGTTTTAAGGGGTTCAAGTTCTGTTTTTGTGTGTTATCTTTTTATATTCTACTGTATTGTTTATCTTGTGCCACAACCGACCAGCCTTAATCTTTATCCTTGTATGCAGATGTAATATACATGATACATTTTATTTAACTTGATGGGAAGTATAACTGACTTGAAGTTGGCCAGCTGGAATGTAAAGGGTTTGAATAATGTTGTTAAGAGAAAAAAGATTTTGACATATTTAAAGTCCTCTAAAGTTGATATAGCTTATGTTCAGGAGACTCATTTAACCAATTCGGAGTCAATTAAACTTAAAGGTTCTTGGATAGGAAAAGTTTTTTCAAGCACTGGAACAAGCAATAGTAGAGGGGTGTCTATCATTATTCACAAGGCCGTTAATTTTACTGAAACTGACGTATTACGGGACCAAGATGGTAGATATGTTGTTGTCAAAGGACAATTATTGGATACGCCAGTAATTCTTTGCAATATATATGCGCCTAATTCAGACAGACCAGAATTCTTTCATACTCTATCACAAATTCTTCTAGATTCAGATGGTGCTCAAATAATCATGGCTGGAGACTTTAACGAAATCTGGGACAGAGATTTAGACCGGTCGCAACCACGCACTAATACAGAAAGCCGGTCAGCATTGGCCATCAGGCAGTTATGTGCAGATAATGGCCTTCGGGATATCTGGAGACTGATGCACCCTGATAGCAGAGATTATTCCTTTTTTTTCACCCGTGCATAATGTTTATACAAGGATAGATTATTTTTTAATATCAGAAACAATAGTAAACAACTCAGTTGACTCAAGCATAGGAAACATTGCAATCTCAGACCATGCACCGGTTTTTCTCTGCGTTAAAAAATTCTCACAAACTCAGAAAAGCCGCAGGTGGCGGCTGAATGTATCATTACTTAGGGACGAATCATTCACTAAACTGATTAGAGAGGAAATTCAATTTTTTAAGGAATCAAATAAAATGGGCGACACATCTCTAAGTACGTGGTTGGATGCACTGAAAGCGTATTTAAGAGGGAGAATAATATCTTATGCAGCTTTCAAAAAAAAGCCTCTAATGAAAAAGTAACTTCTCTGGAAGCAGAGCTTAAAGCTCTTGAGACATTACACTCCCAAACTAAGAGTAGGACCACTTTGAATAAAATTGTGAATGTGAAATATAACTTAAACACTTTATATACCAAAAATGCTGAGTACGCCTTATTTCGAACTAAACAGGCATACTGGGAAATGGGAGAAAAGCCAGGCCGCCTTCTGGCTTACCGTCTTAAACAGCTTAACAGTATGAACCACATCCCAGGAGTTAGACAATCAGATGGCACTGTCACAATGTCATCCCAACAGATAAATGATAGGTTCAGCACTTTTTATAATAACTTATACTGTTCCCAAGGTAAGTTAGATGACCAAAAATTCGAAACATTTCTTGCAGATCTTAACCTCCCTCAGCTCACAGAACAGGATAGGGAATATTTAGAGGCTCCTTTAAACATTCAGGAGATCTCTCGAGCCATAAAAGCATGCCACTGAACAAGGCACCAGGTTTAGATGGTATTCCCTTGGACTTCTACCAATCATTTGAAGATATTCTAAGCCCTTTGTTATTAGATATCTATAATGAAGCCTTTCAGAATGGCTCCCTACCACAATCAATGCATTCTCCACTTATAACATTAATTCACAAGAAAGGTAAAGATGCTCTAGATCCTAACGGATATCGACCAATTTCTTTACTTAACTGTGACCAAAAGATCCTAGCAAAAGTACTTGCTACTCGATTAAAAAAGGTTATTGGTAGCATAATACATATAGATCAGTCCGGATTCATCCCCAACAGATGTGGCTCAGATAATATTAGGAGACTAGTGAATTTACAATATCATGTATATGACTCAACACAACCAACTATCGCCTTATCATTGGATGCAGCTAAAGCATTTGACTGTGTAGAATGGGAGTTCCTTTTTAAGATTCTGGGAAAATTTGGCTTTGGGAGCAATTTCATCAAATGGATAAAAACCTTATATGATAAGCCCTCTGCTTGTGTATTAACTAACGGTCTCATATCTAGTCTATTTCCGTTACAAAGGTCAACGAGACAAGGCTGCCCGCTTAGCCCCGGCTTATTTGTGATTGCAATTGAACCTCTGGCTCAAAAAATTCGCTATCATACAGCCATACATGGTATTAACGTAGGCAACATTCATCACAAGCTTCTTCTGTACGCAGATGATATGTTGGTCCTTCTAACTAAACCTGAAGAATCTGTTCCCATTTTATTAGATTGTATTGAAGATTTCACATTATTGTCTGGATACAAAGTAAATTGGGAAAAGTCTGAAGCTATGCCCATGTCTGGACACTGCCCCTCCTCTCTATATAAAAACTGGAGATTCTGTTGGTCTCCCAAAAGTATTAAATATTTGGGCATACAGATCACCTCTGATTATAACAATATGGTTAAAATGAATACCGGCCCCTTGATTGGAAAAATAAGAACTGACTTTGGTAGATGGTCTAAAATTCACTTGTCCCTGTGGGGAAAGATTAACTCTATTAGGATGATGACAGCCCCAGTTGTTTTCTATCTCCTCCGCAATATTCCCCTACATATTCAAGACTCTTTTTTCAAAGAGCTAAATACCTTAATATTGGATTTTCTATGGGGTAAATCCCATCACCGTCTGAGTCTTAAAAAGTTACAAGCGAGCCCTGACAGGGGTGGTTTTTCCTTACCTAATTTTAAATGGTATTATTGGGCTTTGCAGGCAAAACAACTTAGAGTTTGGTTACCCACTTTCAATTCCTCTGATAAACCTTCCTGGTCTCAGCTGGAGTCTGATGCGAACGGAGGTGAATCTCCATGGGCTACTTTATTAGGTGTTAAAACAAAAATTCATAGAGATCACCCTATTATTACGGCGGACAAATTAATTTGGAATAAATTACACAGAGCAGGTCGCTGGGATTTCATTAAGTCATCATTAGCTCCTTTATGGAATAATAACAAAATTCTTATTGGGGGAAAATCAGTCAACTGGCCACAGTGGTTTGAGGTGGGAATCTCCTGTGTATTCCATTTGTTTGATGCCAAAACCAATAACTATCTGAGCTTCGATGAGGTTGTTGATAGATATAATTTGCCTCGCAATCAATTTTGGAGATATGTCCAACTACGTAGTTCACTGTCTAAATGGCTGGGAACCCCTCTGAGATGCCCTTCGGGCAGCCCTGTAGAAATCTTGCTTTCCAAGCTGGCCAATGGCAAAGGTATTACCTCTAATATATACAAGATGTTACTTGTTCAAATGGGCGATCCATTATCAAAGGTTAAAAAACACTGGACTGAAGACATGGCCTTAGACATCTCTGAGGATGATTGGCACTCATGTTTACAAAATGTAAACACAATGTATAAAGAAATGAGTAACAAGTTTATTCAATTAAAAATAATTCACAGATGGCACAGAACCCCTCAGCAACTTCATAAATGGAACCTGATTCCCAAAGACACCTGCTGGAGGTGCAACAAGGAGGGAGCATCTATTCTACATATTCTTTGGACCTGCCCTGCTCTTCAAGATTGGTGGAAAAATATTATGGAAGTAATTTTTGAAGTACTGGAAAGAAGGTTTAATATCACTGCCAAGCTCGCAGTTTTAGGCTCCACAGCAGAACTCCCGGACTCATATTTCTCACTTTTTGACAAGAGGTGGCTGGTTCTGGCTCTGACCACAGCAAAAAGGATCCTGTTAAGATACTGGATGAAAAAGAACCCTCCTCCTTATTATGAATGGCTGACGACTATGGTTAAACTGGCTTCTTATGAGAAAGTGACATACAGTCTTCTAGGTAAAATGTATCAGTATGATAGTACATGGTCTGCCTTTCTCAACTGGCTAACGGTAAAGTAAATTTGTAAAGGTCGGTGTGGCATAAAATATCTGTTGTATGTTTTACAAAACAAAAAACTCAATAAAATTTACATGAGAAAAAAAAAACATATCAGCATATCAATTTTACATTGAGGTAGGTAGGAAAAGCTTAACTTGGCCAGCCAGATTATGTGTAGCACTTTTCGTTCTGCACATTATCAACCTAGGACTACTCCTATGGAAGTCAAGTCAAGTCAGCTTTTATTGTCATTTTCTACATATGTACAAGACATACAAGGGAAATGAAATTACGTTTACTCTCTGCAATATACAAATATACAAGAAATATACAAGACTGACATTTAAAAACTTACATAAAGTGCAGGACATGACAGGTAACAGTGGTAAGATAAATATAAGTATGAAGTATAAACATTACAATAAAAAGCAATAAAAACAGCAGCAATAGTTTGTTCCAGGCTGAGGTAGTGCAGGTAAGGTGCAGTCTCTGGTACAGTGTATGTGTGGGTGTGTGTGAGAGAGAGAGACAGAGAGAGAGAGAGAGAGAGGGGCAGTCTTAGCTTCCTGTCTGCCTGGTGGCTGGAGCAGACCGTGTGGGGAGGGGGTGGAGGGAGTTCAGCATTCTGATGGCCTGGTGGATGAAGGTGTTCGCCAGCCGGGTGGTTCTGGACCATAGGCTCCTGTACCTCTTTCCGGAGGGCAGGAGACGGATCAGGTTGTGTGCTGGGTGGGTGTCATCCTTCAAAATTGTGAGGGCTTTGCGGGTGAGGCGGCTGGAGTAGATGTCTTGCAGGGAGGGGAGAGGTGCCTTGATGATCCTCCCAGCTGTGTTCCCTATACGTTGCAGGGCTTTCCTGTTGTAGTCAGTGCAGCTCCCGCCCCATACAGTGATACAGCTGGTGATGATGCTTTCAATGGCTCCTCTGTAGAAGGAGGTCATGATGGCTGGTGGGGCACTGGCCTGATTCAGCTTCCGCAGGAAGTAGAGGCGTTGTTGGGCTTTCTTGACCAGTGATGCAGTGTTGGTGGTCCAAGAGAGGTCGTCGCTGATGCGCACTCCTAGGAGTTTAGTGCTGCTCACCCTCTCCACAGCAGCGCCATCGATGGTCAGTGGCAGGCGTCGGCAGGGACCTTTCTGGAAGTTGACAACAATCTCCTTTGTCTTGCTGACATTCAGTAGGAGGTTGTTGTCACTGCACCACTTGGCTAGGTGGTCCACCTCTGTCCTGTAGTGTGTCTCGTCACCGTTGGAGATGAGTCCCACCAGGGTTGTGTCGTCTGCAAACTTCACCAGGTGGTTAGTGCTGTGGGTTGTTTTGCAGTCGTGTGTGAGTAGGGTGAAGAGCAGAGGGCTTAGCACGCACCCTTGTGGAGCTCCTGTGCTCAGCGTGATAGTGTCCGAGGTGTTGTTACCGACGCGCACAACTTGCGGTCTCTGGCACAGGAAGTCCAGCAGCCAGTTAAAGAGGGAGGTGCTGAGGCCCAGTTTTGTTTTGTATTGAATGCTGAGCTGAAGTCGATGAACAGCATTCTCACATAAGAGTCTTTTTTCTCCAGGTGAGTGATGGCTGGGTGCAGAGCTGAGTTGATGGCGTCCTCTGTGGAGCGCCGGGGTCTGTATGCGAATTGAAAGGGGTCCAGGGTGGGGGGGGGGGATGGATTTGATATGTGTCATGACCAGCCGTTCGAAGAACTTCATGATGATGGGTGTCAGTGCTACGGGACGGTAGTAGTTGAAGCAGGATGGAGATGGCTTCTTTGGCACCGGTATAATGGTGGCGGCTTTGAAGCAGGAGGGGACGATGGCTTGTTGTAGTGAGGTGTTGAAGAGGAATCCATTTGAGCTAAGGTGGGACATTAAGCAGAATGTTCCAAGCTGACTGTGTAAAGTGACACCTGGTACCTGCCTACAAAAGTTTGATTTTAACCTATCACAGTATAGAAATTAAAAATAAGCAGCAACTGCTATTCAGAAGCACAAGAAGCTAAGCTGGTCAATGTGCTTCTTGCTGTTCTACAATGAAAGTATAAATTGTGGAGATGTGAAAGCAGGAGCCAAGTATGTGCTCTCCTGCATTGCCATGTGTGTGTTGCTCCAGCTGTGGGATCTTACTTACTTTTACCAGAGCAGTACAGTTTTTAGTTCATAGACAAACTACACTACTCAAAAAAAAAAAATGAAAGGAACACTGTAATCAGAGTATAGCATCAAGTTAACTAAACTTCTGTGATATTGATTTGGTCAGGTCAGTAGCAGAGGGGGGTGTTAATCAGTTTCAGCTGCTTTGGTGTTAATGAAATGAACAACAGGTGAAATAGAGGGGCAACAACCAGACGACCATCATAACAGGAATGGTTTTACAGGTGGAGGCCGCTGTAATTTTTCCACTCCTCATCTTTTCAGACTCTTTTTCACCAGTTTTGCATTTGGCTAGGGTCACTGTCACTACTGTTAGCATGAGGCGCTACCTGGACCCTACAGAGGTTGCACAGGCAGTCCAACTCCTCCAGGATGGCGCATCAATACGTGCCATTGCCAGAAGGTGTGCTGTGTCTCCCAGCACAATCTCAAGAGCATGGAGGAGATTCCAGGAGGCAGGCAGTTACTCCAGGAGAGCTGGACAGGGCCGTAGAAGGTCTACAACCCATCAGCAGGACCGCTATCTGCTCCTTTGTGCAAGGAGGAGCAGGAGGAGCACTGCCAGAGCCCAACAAAATGACCTCCAGCAGGCCACTGGTGTAAATGTCTCTGACCAAACAATCAGAAACAGACTCAACGAGGGCAGCCTGAGGGCCCCACGTCCTCTAGTGGGCCCTGTGCTCACTGCCCGGCACCGTGGAGCTCCATTAGCATTTGCCACAGAACACCGGAATTGGCAAGTCGGCTACTGGCGCCCTGTGCTTTTCACAGATGAGAGCAGGTTCGCCCTGAGCACATGTGACAGACGTGAAAGGGTCTGGAGAAGCTGTGGAGAACATTATGCTGCCTGTAACATCGTTCAGCATGACCGGTTTGGTGGTGGGTCAGTGATGGTCTGGGGAGGCATATCCATGGAGGGACGCACAGACCTATACAGGCTAGACAACACCACCCTGACTGCCATTAGGTATGGGGATGAAATCCTTGCACCCATTGTCAGACCCTCTGCTGGTGCAGTGGGTCCTGGGTTCCTCCTGGTGCACGACAATGCCCAGCCTCATGTGGCGAGTTCATGCAGGCAGTTCCTGGAGGATGAAGGAATTGATACCATTGATTGCACCCCCCCCCCATGCTCGCCTGACCTCAATCCAATAGAACACCTCTGGGACAATTAAATTAGTGGGCAAATTTGAAACAATGCATTTTCCACCACTTACATCAAATGAAATATCTAAATATGTACATATCTTAAATTAAAAAAGGGCATTAGGGTAGGATATCTGTTATCAACAAGCTGCTGCTGACCACTATTCTGGCAGAAGACAGACAACAGAGCACAAGATGTACGCCACAAAGCAGAGTTAGTCTCTGACTGTTTGATGTTCCACATTCACCTGCAAAAGTCTAAATTATTGAACTCTGGCATTGGATGTCTTGGTGGCACTTAACACACCTTATACCAAATTTAAGCACAAAACGTTCTGAAAGCTTCAAACTGTGCAACTCAAGCAGCACATGACACACTGCAGGACTTCGTCCACCATACATTTTCTGTGTAAACCCGACATCCTCGATGTTCAAAAGACAATAGTTCTGAACACATTACCTGAAAATACATTTTCAGCTTTATAAATTTTGATGAACCTAAAAAATCTCTTCAAATGAGGGGTGACATGTCTTCAAATTTAGTAAAATTTCCAGCTACGTTGTTTGAATATTCTTATAAGCACACATTCTACAGTTGCTAAAAATAGGATTAATATACAGTTATGGCCAAAAGTTCTGAGAATGATTCAAATGTTAATATTTACAAAGTCTAGTGCTTCAGTTTTTATAACGACAATTTGCACTGACAATATAGTCCAGAATTTTATAAAGAGTGATCAGCGTACTGTAACAGCAATTAATTGCAAAGTCAACATTTGCCTAGAAAATGAACTTTATCCTGCCTTAAGGGAGCAGCTAACATGGTTTCAGTGATTGGTCCATTAACAGGTGTGGGTGGTGATGAGAACAGGGCTGCAGATCAATGTGTCAGGATTCAGTCAGAATGACGCCACTGGACACTTTAAAAAGAAGCTGCTGCTTGGCATCATTGGTTCTCTGCTGTGAACTATGGTTATCTCTAAAGAAGCACCTGCAGTCATCATTGCACTGCACAAAGATGGCCGAACAGGAAAGAGAATGGCAGCTAGAGAGATTGCACCTCAGTTAGCAATCTATGGCATCATCAAGAACTTCAAGGAGAGAGGTTCCATTGCTGCCAAAAAGGCTCCAGGGCGCCAAGAAAGACCAGCGAGCGCCAGGACCGTCTCTGAAAAGTCTTTCAGCTGTGGGATCGGGCTACCAGCGGTGCAGAGCTTGCTCAGGAATGGCAGCAGGCAGGTGTGAGTGCATCTGCACTGTGAGGAGGAGCCTCTTGGAGCAAGGCCTGGTCTGAAGGAGGGCAGCAAAGAAGCCACTTCTCTCCAGGAAAACCATCAGGGACAGACTGATATTCTGCTAAAGGTCCAGGGAGTGGACTGCTGAGGACTGGGGGAAAGTCATTTTCTCTCAGCAATCCCCTTTCCCATTGTTTGGGACATCTGGAAAACAGCTGGTTGGGAGAAGACGAGGTGAGCGCTACCACCAGTCTGGTCTCATGCTGACTGTAAAGCATCCTGAAACCATTCATGTGTGGGGTTGCTTCTCAGCCAAGGGAGGCGGCTCTCTCCCAGTCTGACCTAAAAACACAGCCATGAATAAAGAATGGAACCAGAATGTCCTCCCAGAGCAACTTCTCCCAACCGTCCCAGAGCAGTTTGGTGATGAACAATGCCTTTTCCAGCATGATGGAGCACCTCGCCATAAAGCAAAGCTGATATCTAACTGGCTCAGGGAACAAAACAGAGAGATGTTGGGTCCATGGCCTGGAAACTCCCCTGATCTTAATCCCATTGGAAACTTGTGGTCAATCCATGGATGTAGGTTTGCATAGGGACATGTCCATACCAAAATTTTGGAAGGACCTATTTGTCCCTGCCAATAATTGGATGTGAACAACATGTTTATAATTTACTATACAGCAGCCGCTTCTTTTCCTCTCTCAGCTTCTCTGCCTGGTAGCTGCAGCTGCCTGCTCTTTCCTGTCCTTTTTCACATAGCAGCGCATCAACTGTGCTGCGCGGTTTAACTCTCTGATTATTCTGCCTTAAGTTCCGCCTTCTCTCTTTCTGATTGCGTGTTTTCTAGTCTGTATGTGCGCACGCGCGGGTGCTTGGAGCGCGAAAAAAAGACGCTAAAATAAATTAATATTGGGCTACGAAACTAGTCAGAATAAAAAAAAATATTATCTACGCTAAAACAGGCGAAAGCTTCGGATTGGAGTTCTGTAAAGAAGCAGGAGAGAGTTTTTTGATTTGTGGAACTTGAGAAATGTAAGTTAACAACGTTATGATTTCTTTTATTTTATCTTTTAATCAGATAGCCAAAGGCTCCTTAAAGAAGATCTTTAATGAAATGAAACCAGGTGAAACAGAAACGTTTAAACGTTTCCTTTGGAGGAGTTCTGGATGGAGAATATTGACAGACAAAAAACCTTTTTTTTGTCTTAAATGCAAAATGTTTACATATTTTTTTACAATCCTGGTATATAAAAGTGGGTCGCTCTGTCGGCTAAAGGCACATTTTAGTGGCCCTATAGTCCAGTTAACGATTAATCAATTACTAAATTAGTTCACGATTATTTAAATAATTTGTTAATGATTAATTGTTTCAGCCATAGATAAAATACATGAAATTAGCTACACAGAGTAACTACAGCCCAGATGTACAACTTCTAATATTAATACTTTAAATGCTCAGTGTCAGTTCCTCTTCTAGTTCCAGTGCACATGGAAATACAATACATTTATTTGCCGTCCCTTGAATGTATTATTTTGCATGATCCAGAGAGAGCATATTAGATAAAAAAAATAAGAGTGGGTTTTACCTCTGCACAATTCTATATCTTCAGAAGAAAACAGGATAAATCCACATATTATAGACTATATTTGGTTAAACAGACACTGTCTTAGTCGCAGGTAAATTTAAATGCAATCCTTTTCAGTGGAAAAAGTCCTAATTCCACATTCATCAGAGCCAGTGATGCTTTAAATATTGATAAACAGCATCTAGTGCATGTAGTGCTTATAGGATTTGTATTAATGTAGCAAGAAATGCTGCTGTTCTCTTTAAACAAAATGAGCCCTGAAGCTCACATTAAGCATAAAAAAGAGCATGCATATTTTTGCAAAGGACCAATGAAACAGAAGAATAGTGTCCCTACCAAAGTTCAAATCAAACCTACGCCCTTGGGTCAATCATCAAGAGACGGCGGACAAACGAAAACCTTCTGACCAAATGCAAGCATTGATGGAGCAGAATGGACGCTATCAGTCAGGATTTGGTCCAGAAGCTGATGGAGAGCAGCCAGGGAGAAATGACCTGAAGAAGAGGAGTCAGCACTGCAGATATTGACCTGCTGCATTAACTCATTCTGTCATTAAAAGCTTTGGTTACTCAGAATATGATTGTATTTCTGGATGTGATGCAACATCTGACATGAACACCAGAGGGCAGCAGATCAGCTGGAAATATAATATTTGTGTCATTCTCAGTACGTTTGGCCATGACTGTATGTGTGTAACTTTTAACACAAAAACATACCTGTACAATTTTCCCTTCCACCCTGAGCAGACCCGTGTCCACGACAGTTGTCTAACTTAAAACATGGAGATGGAGGATGAAGGAGTGCATTTGCCTCCTCCATCAACCCATCGCGGCAGACAACTGGGGAGCTTCCGAAAATTTGAGTCTGTTTATTGATAAAAATGTGATAAGGCGGATTCTCGCCCCTGAGATTATATCCCCTTATTATATAATTCTTTCCCTGGGAAACTTTTGAGGAGAATTCCTCAAAAAGGGTAATTTTTGTCAGAGACTTTCCATCAGTTATCACAGCTAACTTGTTTTTTTTTACAACAGCCGGAACAGCAGTGTCATGTTTGAAGATCCAGCTGATGACCCGATCTTGCTCTTCCTCCAGGAGGACTTGAAATTTCAGAGGAGGTGGTTTGCAGTATGGACCACTCCTAGCACCTTTCAGAATATTCTGCAATGACATTCTATAATACATGAGAAATAAAACTTTATCAATATATTGACAACATAAACATAACCTGTATAAAAAAACAAATAGTGACAGTGCACTTTTTCATCAGAAAAATAAACTGTACATGCTCTGATCATCTGTGCTGTAAAGCTTGTAATCCAACCTTGGAAGATTGCAGAAGCAGATTGTTCAGAAGCAGATATGTTGAATCTGAAGACAAAAACAAAATTTGTAAGAAGCAATGATTCACAACCTTATTCACTTCATTAAAACTGTGTCTCTTATATTTTTTTTTTGTAAAAAAATTGTTTTTTGTAGAGCAAAATAATTAACAAGACTGCTGTGGCCAACACAGTCTTGTTTGGGTCCACCACAATCTCTGGACATATGAATGTTTGCTCAGTAAATTGTAAAAAAAAAAAAAAATATGAAATGAATGAATGACTTTGTTTCCATTTTTTTTCTAGATTAAACTGAAAATATTTCAAGGGTCAGTTTCAAGAAGCAGGTTTCCTAAAAGCCATCTTTTCTAAACCTGAAATATGGGAAACTGAGTTTTCCATTTTACAAACAGTTTCCTGAAGCCGTTTCATTCACAGTAGTAGCATTCACCCCAGAGCTAACCTGGTGAGCAGCAGGTTCTGTTCAGTAAAATCAGACTGTCTCTGCTTACAGCCACTCAGGTTGTTTTTCCCCCCTTATTTAGACAGATTTTTGTCATAGTTGTGGGCCAAAAAACTCATTGGGAGTCCAACAAACAGGGAAATTATCAATTGTTTCAAAAAATAGGTTGCAAAAACTCACTCACCAAAACTATAGAAAAGAGCAGTCAAGATGTCCAAAGGCTGTGCAGTCAAAAAAAGTACAATTGATACACACAGTCCAGTAGAGAGAAAACAAATCTTTTTTTTTACTAGTTTTCAAGGCTGCACTTTAAACAAAGAGGAAATTGTCCAGAGAGCTGTTCCAAACTAAATTTCTTTTTGTTTTACACTTGTGTAAACAAAATGACACATAAAATCTGTCAAAGTCTAAAATCATTTCAAAGCAGGAAGAAGGAGAAGGGAAGTCCACTATTTCAGAATGATAAACTTCACTGGGCGTTGGCAGAGAAACTGGCCGACGGATTAAAATTCAACAGGAAACAGATAAAAATAGGAAAATACTAATAACAAACTATGTGGATGTGAAGATGTAACATACAGCAGAATGGGTTGGTGACTGTTTCTTTAATTTCGGGCAAAAGTTGCTGTGATGTTATTAGCCGGACAGCTCTTGAACTCTAATACCCAGCATGCAATGGGGCGCGTGGCGTCACAGGTTAGAGGCTAGAGCGAGAGGGCAGTTCTGAATGTAGCTTGCTACTGAAAGGTTCTGTGGAAGTTTGGAAATAAATATACAGAACAAGTTTACATGCCTTGTCTGTTCTATATAGAATCCAAGAACAACACAGTTCCTAAAATCTTTTGAGGAATCTGCTAAGGCTCAGCCGCCTGACGTCGGGGTGCAGCAGCAGGTCAGTGTGGTCTCCACCTGCCTCCTCGAGCTGGGCACAGAATAAACGCCTCTGAAAACTCCTGGTCCGAACAAAGCAAGCGATCTTCATTGCAACGTCTATGACAAGCTTCATATTTAAAATTTGCCGCACAGCTGCTGTTGATGAATGATGCAGCGGTAGCTCAACAAATCCAGGAACGTTTCAGACAGCTTGAAGAGAGCAACAAATCCAGCAGTGCGCCCAACTATAGATGGAGCCCCATCAGTTGTGATAGATCTCATTATCTCTGCAGATTCCTCTTCGCGCTTTAGAGTCCCTGGTAACCTAGCAACCATGGCAAACCATGCCCAGCAATCAGCATGTAGAAAAAAAGGTTCCCTGCTGTCATGTTGGGTTCAAGGCGTCTAACCCACATGCAGAAAACACTCAGGAGGCAGAGAAAAAGTTCAAAGGTTTATTTACAAAAGGTACAATGAAATGTAAACTGGTCCTTGGTAGGCAGACTGGTCATGAGGGGATCACCACTGAGGAGGACAGAGAGGTTAGTGTTTGATCCAGGTTAACTGCAGGTTTTCTGATGTAGGGGTAAATACCTGCTCAAGGGTGGAACGGAGCTGCAGAGGGGGGGAACCTTGACCCCTTGCTCACACTGGCTCCGGTGCAGTTACCGAGCCGACGGAGACCGCAACTCCCGCACACCCCCTCTCACACCGCCCTTTTGACTATGGTGCGGTGCGGCTCTGCGGCTCCGGCAACAGGTCCGGAGATTTAACAGAAGTTCACTTGAGTTCACGTAACTTCACGCGATAACACGGCCCAAATAAAGGATTTTTGCGAGAGCTTGTTGCGGAGGGCTCCGGCACGCCGCAAGGATAGCTTTCTTGCGGAATTTTCTGCAGCGCCGGAGTGTCTCGGTAACCGCAGCCGGACAGCTCAGCAGCCGGTGAGAGAGGTTTACGTCTTTTTAATGACTTGGAATCCTTGCGGCGCCGCACACACCGCACCGCAACGGTAAGACCGGAGTCTGTGTGAGCCTGGGGTGAGGGTCCAGAGGCTAGTCGGCAGGCAGAGGGCTGAGGGCAGAGGCTTAACTGAGTGCAGGCAGGCAGATTCCAGACAAAGAAACTCTCCAGGATTTCACTAAGTGCAGGCAGGCAGATTCCAGACAGAGATCACTCTCCAGGATTTCAGATCTTCAGGTTGGACTCAATCTGTGAGGCAGAGAGAAACAGGGTCAGGCAGGTTAAAAAAAATCAGAGATACAGATCAGGTTGTTTGGCTCAGGTCTAGTTCTACCATTACTGGCAAACACTCTGGCAGAGAAGTGTTAGCCTCCTCCTCCTTAAATGGAGCCTCCTGATGAGCAGATGGAAGACAGGTGTTGCAGTCAGCTCATGCCCCCAGGAGATCTTGTGCGCCCTCTGGTGGAGAAAGTGGACAAAGCCTCCAGATCCCAACACCTGCGTACTTTTTATTTTTCATTTTATTATTATGAAAATAGATGTTGGCTTCTCGTGATCAATGTTTGATTAGTGTTTTTTAAAACTTTTTTTTTGTCATAGCCATAAATAAGTCTACATTGTAAAACTTCTCGTGATCGACTGAAACTCCGCCTGCGATCGACTGGTAGATCGCGATCGACTGGTTGGGCACCCCTGCTATACAGAATACTTTTTAAGTACTGAAAATTTACAAGACAGAGTAAAGTATGGCGTTACATTTATGTCATAACCAACGCAAGCAAAATAAACATACTCGCATGTATGTTCAACTACTTCTGCGCATGGTTTATCTACTCCCACGCGAGAAACTGCTGCTTCAATAGGAGAAAATCTCTCTCCGCACGCTCCAGCTCCTCTACGCACGCTCGGAAGCTCTCCGCGCACGCCAGCCCCTCCCACGTGCGCGCGGGATCTCCCTTCACGCACAATTTTCTATCCAGCAGCCACGTTCGAAGACGGCTGCCCTCTTGAAAGCGTCTCTGCGCTCAGACAGATTTTCTCCTCGCGCGGAGGAAAAGTGGTTTTGACAGGTTGGGCGGAGACAACTGTAAGCCTCCTCCTGATTGGGCCTTGCAGACACGATCTCACAGGAAGTAGTGTCAGGAAGCATTTGACTGAGCTAGCTCGTCAGTTAAGACAACGGCTCGAGGCGGGACAGTGAAGCAGCGCTTTCTCTATCATTTGCACTACGTGAGGTAAGCGGAATTCACAACCCCCAAAAAGCACAATTATTTCTCATGGAGTAGGGCTATCTTCGAATAAATAGCCGTAGAATGACATAAGTCTATTTGCTAGCTTTGAATTTTTAGGGATATATAGTTAATAGTTACAATGTTTCGGCACGAGAGAAAAATCTGGACTGCTACATGCTAGCGTTAGCTACTGCAGCGCTTCAGTGATCATGCAAACTGATGCTAACTGATGTATTCCAATATTTGTAGTGCTTTTCACGGTTTATTTGTGTCTTTGTTTGTGTGCTTTTCCACTGTCAACCAAATAAATGAAACGTCCCAGTTGGAACACATGGCAGATAGTAAAGAGGTAAACTATTGGTTTATTGGGTGGTTTACTTTTCTTTGTGAATTTTTTTTTATCTTTCTTTGACCTCACCCTTAATATAATTGCGCAAAGCTGCCATTGATTTGGTTGCTATGTTGAGGTCATCAATAAATGGTCCAGCAGCAAACAGTAAGTTTAGCTTTCTAACCTCTAACTAGCACACTAACCCGTTATTAACTTTTTGTTGGTAGAGAGCATGCATGTGGGTTGATGGATTTTTGCTGTCATATACATTGTTTTATGTCATTTCAGGCATAAGAGTAGGGTGATTCATACTTGTAATTAGTGTTGTAAAAATTTTTTTGATACAGTCTAATACAGACTTGAAAATTTTATGATTAATGAGAATAAGCATCCAATAATTACACAGTGACCTGACCAACTTTGTTTTTTTTTTTTCCCAATATATTTTATTGAATTTTTCTCTTTTAATGTACAATAAACTTACAAACAAACTTAACATTGCAGACATGAACCTCTGCATACTAGCATTCACTCACGCACTCATAATTCAAACCTGCATTTGTTCAAAAATACAAAACTCTTTAGATTATGATACAGAAAAAGTAATAAGACAATATGGAAATAAAAACTGTATTCAAGTCATCCATTTAATAAGCTCCGCCTTCAGTCTCTATAATCCTCATATATGGCTCCCAGAGGTTCTCAAAGTCTTGTTGTTTACCCTTGGCGATATATGTTAATCTTTCCAGTCCGAGTGAATTTGCAATTTCTTTTTTCCAGAGTCCCAGGGAGGGGGCGTCCATGCTCCTCCTGTATAATGCAATAGATCTTCTGGCTTGAAGAAGTCCATAATCTATCAATTTGGTTTTTGTCTGTGATTGTATAAATTCCACTGGGTATATTCCTAGAACACAGATTTTAACCTCTAATGGGACTTTAACCTTAAACACTTCAGATAGACACCTAATAACCTCCCTCCAAAACTTCTGGATTTTAAGACATTCCCATAAACAATGGAGAAGAGTTCCTTTTTAAAATAAGCATTTAGTACACGTGTCTGGAATATCACTGGACATATGATGAAGCCTAACTGGTGTTATATAGATTCTCATAGGCCATTTATATTGCAGGAGTTTAAATCGTGTGTTTATCGTTTGTTTTTGCGCTTTTAAACAGGCCTGGTTCCAGTCCTTCTCATCTATATCTTCAAAAGTCTCTCTTCTCCAAGCGTCTAACTTGTCAATTGCTGAATCCTTAGAGGAAAGCATCAACAGATTATAAAAAACCGACAGAAAACCTTTCCCTTTTAAGTCCCCAACACAGATCTGTTCTATTTTTGTTAAGGGTGGAATATCAACTATTCCTTTCATTTTTGATGACATATAGTTTTTCAATTGTAAATATTTAAAAAAATGTTTTGGGGGAATTAAATACTTCTTGCTTAGCTGGTCAAATGTAAGCAACATGCCATCAGCATAAAGATTTTTAACTTTCTGAATGCCTTTGGTTTTCCATATTTTAAATCCTCCATCATCTTTTCCAGGGGGGAACCTTTCATTACCCCAAATCGGAGTAAATTGTGATAGTTCTGGTTGGTCACCTACATGTTTATGTGCTGCGTACCAAGTTATAATTGTATTTTTTAAGAAAGGGTTCTTTGTCTTATTTTTTAATGTCTTTATGTCTGAAGAATATATGAAGGTGTTTAATGGGAAATCTGGAACAGATTGCTGTTCAATATCTACCCAAGCTGGAGGCGCCATCTGGCAGAAGTAATGGGTGGCTGATGTTAGTTGGGCGGCCATATAATACCATCTGAGGTTGGGGACTTGAAGTCCACCTCTTTCATAGGGCAAATAGAGTAGCTTTAGACGGGGTCTTGCTTTTCTATCACTCCAAATAAATTGATTAAATAATTTGTCCAAATTGTCATAAAATGAATCTGACAGTGGCAATGGAAGTGTTTGAAAATAGTACAAAAATTTGGGCAAGATTGTCATTTTTAATAAATTTATTCGACCTGTCATGGATATAGGCAAATTTAACCATCGATTTAACATCTCTGTGACTTTTTCCACAAGGGGTTCATAATTTGCTGCGTTTATTTAATTGAGGGAGGGGGGAGGGATCTTAATGCCTAAGTATGTAAAACCTTTTGTAGTTGTTTTGAATGGGGTAGTCACAATGGGACTTCTCCTTTCATCTTCATTAAGAAACATTAACTCTGATTTTGAGTTATTGATTTTATATCCTGAAAAATTCACCGAATTCTTTTATTAGATTTAGTAAATTTGGAATACTGGTCTTCAAATTATCTATAAAAAATATGATGTCGTCAGCAAACAAGGAAATGAGATGTTCTCTTCCTCCAATTCTAATACCTGATATTCCAGTATTTGCTCTAACTGCCATCGCCACAGGTTCTATTGCCAATACAAAAAGCAGTGGTGACAGGGGGCAACCCTGTCTGGTTGACCGTTGCAAATTAAAAGGTTTTGACATGTTATTATTGGTTAAAACTTGTGCTGTGGGATCAGTGTATAGTAGTCTTATCCATTTTAGAAAGGCTTCACCTAATCCATACTTAGGAAGCACTTTAAATAGGTAGTTCCACTCTATTCTGTCGAAAGCTTGACGTGCGTCTAATGATAGCATCGCTGTGTCCTGACAATTATGTTTTTTATGCAATATATTAAGAACCCGTCTTATATTATGGTAGCCTTGTCTTGTTTCTGACCAACTTTGTTGAATTTATTGCAAATTAAGCTCAGGGTGAGACCACTGTGAGCCCCACAACAAGCGCTAGGGACACAAGGCAAGACTGGCAAAACCTACCCAGGCAAAATTCAGCCTTTTCACCTGCACAGGCATCTTCTGGAATTGATATGCAGCCAGACATGGCCAGGTTAGGATGTTGTTCAGAAATGCTTCAACTTCTCAAGTTGGATCACTTTTTTTACTTCAATTCTACCAACGTTTGACATTGAGAAGTTCTGTAGGAATTTTTTTTCTGCATTTTGTTTGCATATTGATAAACATCATCTGAATAAATGATCAGCATAGTAGTAATAGTAGTTTTTTTTGTCATTTCCATCAAGGCAACATAAATGTTGAATTACAAAATTTTTATCTCCTTTTGACTTCTGAGAATAAATAATCTTCAGTTTGAATTAATCTTAAACTGTGTATGTTTTTCCATTATATTTGTTTTTCTAGGTCTTTCCCTGGGTTATTTAATAAGAAGCAGAAAGCCAAGACTCTGCTATCTAAGAAAAGGTTTGCCCCAAAAAGAACTCCTGTGTCATTTTTCCTGCTTAAAACCGCCTGTGAGAGAACTCCCAAACCATCAGAAGAGATGACCCTCCTACAGGCGGGGCCAGGACGGAGGACGGTTGAAATTGCAGAGGATGCCAGTCATAACGAGGTATGTGATTAGGCAAAATTATGACAGTGACAGGCGACTGCATTAAAAAACTGTAATTTTTGGAATTAGTATCACGGATGAGCAATGTTTTGTGGTAAATACTTTCTTAAATAATTCCCCACACTAATAATTTTTCATATCACCAAAAGATGAATTCCTTGACGTCTCCTGTACGGAAACGATAGACGTACTGCACGTAGATGCCACACACCTGCAGCCCAAATCAGGTCTGTAATAAATAACAAATATGGAGGAAGGTGGATCAGATATGCCTGAGGAGATTTTTCCTAAAAAAGGCCAAAATTATTTAAATTGTGTTTAAAAATATATTATGTGATGTGTACATCACTTTGTACCTGTAGTTGTTTTTAAATGGGTTTATAACGAGTTGAGTAGGATCACATTTTCCAAGCGGCCTGGGGCACACTTGAAAAAAATCCTATCCGTATTGTTCAGACATAATAACAGATACATGCTGAATAGGTCATCTCAGCCGGCAGTTTGAATGTTTCGTTATGCTAAATTTGTATTTTCTTTTTTATCATCAGTCGTCATTACTGTGATTAAAATTAAGAAATTATTATTATAAAGTCTTTTCCATATCACCCATCACCTTTACCTAAAAAGTAAGATAAAGTCTAAACTTGCGTCTGCGTCTGGTCTCATTAAATAACATACAGCTCAATGGTAGAGCTGAGCTCTCAAAAGCAAAAACTTCCCCTCCGAACAAATGAGCGGTGAGCCAAAACTGTAAAAGGTATTCAAAAAGTAATTTCACTGTTGGCGTCAGCCATCCTTCAGCTTCGACTGTGCCAACTTTCATGTTTCTACTAAAAATTCTTTGGCCACGGTGACGATGTAAAAATGTGTTTTTTCTGAGTATGAGGATTTTTCTCAGAATGAACGTTTTCCTATGCCCGAACAAGTCAGCTAAACAGCTAAACCATAAATGATATTGAAAAAAATCCTTCAATGTGAGTGCTAGAACGGTCTGAAGTTGTTCAATACCAAGATTCATGTTAGTACATCAAATGGTTAAGAAATGGGAGTGATATGAAAATATGTATCATTTTGGATTTTGTCTGTGATTTTTGGAAAGTCTCTCATTGGATTTCTATTGGGGAAGTGTGGACTTCTTCGTGGTGTGGGCCAAATTGTCGGAACACTGTAAATGCCACACAAATGAGGGTTACATTTCCTGAATCCTGACAAAAATCCCTACATTTTGATGTATAATTTATATCAACTGAGTGAAAAATGAGGGAGTGAGAACAATTTGTGCGGAAAAACCAGAACAGCTCAAAAGCTAGAGCACGCACTCTAGCGGTTGAAGAATTCCGTCCATAGACTTCCATTATAAATTTAAAAATCTTAAAATTTTCTTTTAAAGTTTGAAGCTTCACTGAAGCAAAACTGTAGAAGTTAGCAAAAAGCCGAGTTAAACAGTAATAGCAGAACGATATGGAAACATTTTAAAAGTTGAATGGTGTTTCTAGCTAAAAGTATGCTGAAGTAGTTAAAGGTCAAAAATGATGAAGTTTTAGCTGAAATTTGCTGAAATGCAAGAATTCTACATGCATTTCAATGGGACAAAAGAAAACGCAGAAAAAGCTGAATATCGCGAAAACTACAAAAAATATCTTTACCAAAAGACATAGCATGATTCTCCTTAACAAGCTGAACGTTTTGATACCAAAATTGTTGAAATCGGTTGAAAACTGCGGGACTAGTTAGTCAGAAAAATAAAAAGTGAACAAGAACTAGAAAAAGTTGCATTTCCTGCGAAAATGCAGTGTGAATGCTGTACGCTAAACTGTAAGCTGTAAGGTTAAAATGGCAGAAACAAGCTGAAAAAAATTAAAGTCAAAGCTGCTGAAATTGTATGGAATAGCAAAAAGAAAAAAGTCTAATTAGTTTCTTAAAAGTAGCTGAAGCCAACATGGCAGACATGTTATGAATTAACAGCAAGCAGAAAAGCTTAATGCCTTTCCAGAAAGAGAGCAGAATCAAGCCAAAATTGGAAAAAAATATGCAGAAATTTTATAAAATAGCAAAAACTGTAACATAAACAGTAAAAAGTTGAATCTTAACTAGTTGAAGACAAAAATGAGTAGCGTAAGGATATGAAGATAGATGTTGAATATGTATAATAAGTATTAAAGTCTGAAATCATATGTGGAAATGTCAAGACTTGTAAAAAAATTTGAAATTAATTAAAATGTGTCAGTTGATCAGCAAAGAGAAAACAGTGTCATCCTTAGAAGCTTGAAAATCCACAAACCAAAGTACAAGACTGACCATAAGAAGCAAAGGAAGGACAGAGAGAGAAGCTTATAAAAAGAGAGCTAATAAAACTTAAGGAGCTGAATTTATCAAAAACCTAACCTGCATGTTATGAGCCGCTGTGTTGATGACAGCACCGTTGGCAGGCTTAGGCTGCATGTTACGAGGTTAGCAGATGCTTTATTACAGTGTAAATCTTAGAACCTGATTAAGAAATATGCACTGAGGTGTGTGGTCAACAGGCCTTGGTAGTGTAATTTGAAGAAATTGGTTGAGTTTGGGTCATAGCTACGAGCCATATGGCACAATGAATGAGTGTATGTAAGAAAGGCTTTTATTTTGTAGAATCCCTTTAGTCTTATTTCGAAAGTCTATCACGGATGTGTGTCAAGGGAAGGGTCATGCCCAGCAGTGATATAGAATCCATTTCTAAATATGCAATCACTTGTTTTCCATGTTATTGGGTGAAAAGATGCTGTATAAGAGCATAAATGGGAGACTTTTATTGTGAAACTCGCTCTGAGGTATGTTTTGAAAAGGTCCCTAGAGTCTAATAGAAACAAGCTGGTAGAGTTTGGGTCATAATGCTGAGCCATTTGCATCAATTAATACACAAGTATAATATAGAGGCTTTTATTTTGTAGGATCTCCGGAGTCTTATTTTGAAAGTCTAGCATGGTTGTGTGTTGATAAAAAGGGTCAGACCCAGCAGTGATACTTGATGACTTTCAAATCCTTAAAATCACTCTTTTCCCCTGTTATTAGGGCAGTAGATGAAGTGGCAGTGGAAGGCTTTTATTTTGAAATTTGCTGTGGGGTGTGTTTTGAAAACCCCCCTAGAGTCTAATTTTTAAAAAGTGGTTGAGTTTGGGTCATAATGTTAAGCCATATGCTGGGAAAAAAATATGAGTTTAATGTACGGGCTTTTATTTTGTAGGGTCCCCGGAGTCTTATTTTGAAAGTCTATCAGGGTTGCGTGTGAAGGGAAGGGTCTTGGCCAGCAGTCATATTGTATCAATTTCCTAATGTTAAATCAGTGTTGTCTCCCTCCATTAGATTAAAATGTGCTGTTTAAAGTGGTGGAGGTAAAATCTCTTTGAAGCTCGGTTACCTTGACAAAGCTTAATGAGCCTGTCAGTGACAGAGAGACATGCGCATCACTTTCGTTCCTTTGTTCTCAGGCTTTTTTGAATGGGAATATCAGCTCCGAACAAACAAGTGCTGAAGACAAACCGTAAATGGTATCTAAAAAATTCTTTCAGTCTAAGCGACAGCTATCCTTTGTCTCCGATTGGGGTAACTTTCATGACTGTAGCTCATTCACAGCCTTAATGGGATGGAGAAAGAAAAAGGTTTTTTTCACACCTGCTGGTCTCGTTAAATACCATGGAGTTCCATGGTAGAGCTGAGCTGTCAAAAGCAAAACTTCCCCTCCGAACAAACAAGCGGTGAGCCAAAACAGTAAAAGGTATTCAAAAAATTCGTCAGCCATCCTTCGGCTTCTACTGTGCCAACTTTCATGTTTCTACTAAAAACTATTTGGCCACGGTGACTGTAAATCCCCCCAGGCACGACAAGCACAAATGGATTTCTTGAACTGATTTAATGAAGCCTCCAAATCTTCATTAGCACCGTGAAAACTGTACAGAACAATACAGTTGACACAATTAACTAATTAGCTACCATCAAACCACACAGTGTACATTGTAACTGGCTTACAACAGAATGAAACAATGTAACGTTATATACAAATAATAAAATACCTCGTTGGCTGCATGCCACAATGAGGGAATTATCCGTGAATTAAAAGGTGATTGTCCTTGATGCTGTCCTTGGTTTTTACTCAACAAACTTCAGCTTATAATGTTTGTGAGTAATGTGAAAAACCTCCGTTGATTTCCATGAAAGACTGACATTGGTGTTTCTTTCCATGGTAACCCAAGACGGACGTTGGTGAAATAACGTCTTCTCAAAACAGCGCAAGAACAAGCTTGTAGATATAATCATGAGAATAATCATAAATAAATCAAACCATGTGTCACTCAATAAAACAATATAAAGATACAATCATATTTACAATAATTAATATGAAATGTAAATAACTATATATACATATATCAATTACGTATCAATGAATTATATCAATAAACTGTCTGCCTCATCATGGATACATTTACAATGACGATGTAAAAATGTGGTTTTTCTGAATATGAGGATTTTTCTCAGAATCAGCATTTTCCTATGCCCGAACAAGTCAGATAAACAGCTAAACCGTCAATGATATTGAAAAAAATTGTCCAATGTGAGTGCTAGAAGGGTCTAAAGATGTTCTATACCAAGTTTCATGTTTGTACATCAAGCACTTTAGAAATGGGAGCGATACGAAAATATGTATTGTTTTGGATTTTGTCTGTGATCTTTGGAAAGTCTCATTGGATTTCTATTAGGAAAGTGTGGACTTCTTCGCGGTCTGGGCCAAACTGTCGGAAAACTGTAAATGCCACACAAAGGAGGGTTACATTTCCTGAATGCATAAGCATTCCCACTTGATTAAGAATGTAATAGAGGGCACACCTTATATCCTTAGAATTTTTTAGGCAAAAGTGGCAGAAATTGTTCACTGGAGAGTTTCTTCAACGGCTTCAGATAATTCAAATGTCAACTACGAAATTACAAAAAAACAGAGGCCGTCGTTTGGAGTTATTGCATTACATCAGTAGTTTTCTGATTGGTTCTAACCTGATGATGCCGACCCTGTTAGTCCCACCTTTGAAATCGTGCTCTACCATCTGTTTACCAGACAGATTCGTCATGTATATGCTATACCAGTCTGGCTTTGCTGGACATGATATCCTGCAAGAGGGCTTGCATAGCTCAGAGTGAGGTATACCCCAGGTCTATGTTAGTCAGCAATTAAGCGACAATTTCATGGGTCTGGTAGTACCAGATATGCAGTTACACTTAGGCTTGAGGAAAGTACTAAATAAAATTTGTGAAACAAACGAGAAAACAGTCAGGTTTGGAATTGCAAAGCGCATATATAGCACAAGAGAACAAGACATTCACATTCACAGTATGATGGTCTACCCTGTTCTGAATTAGACAAAGTTGTTCCCTTGCTTTAAAGGCAGAGTCAAAACAATCAGACACTTTGGTAAAACAATTACCTTGAAAAAGGTATGTGGTTTTGTTATGGGAAAATGTACGTCTTGTCTATAACCACCCCTCACTATAACCACCATTTTGTGGCCTTACAAGTGAAACAGACTAAGTTAAGAAGCATTTTTTAGAGAGCAAATAGCATACATCAATACAGGAAAGAAGAAATGAATAGAAAATAAAATTTCCAACAACATTGATAGTAAAAGGTTAATTTAAGAATATTTTTAACTATATTAAACCAGATGAAACTAAATCTTTTCCACTTGATGAGTTCTGGATAGAACATATTGACAGATGAAAATGTTTTTTAATCATGAATGTTGTGCAATATGCCATGATCATACTTTTTGGACATTGGGAACCAGTGTCCATATTTGATCTTGACATGATGATTTGGAATCAGGTGTGGGATTTCTGCAGGCCCCCCTTTTTAGCCAAAGCCTCCACAGGCAAATCACATGGAAGCCACCAGAGGTGTGGAAAACCACCCCCTCTCTGTAATGACAGAGAAAACCAGAGAGCACACAGAATTCTCTCTCTTCTTTTCCAGCCTTCTTTTTCCCTCCTCACTCTTTGGCTCCTGCTCTCCTTGCCTCCTCTCCCTTGCCCAGGGAGATGGGGTCTGCTGCAGTGGAGATGTGGGCCCCAGGGGAACCAGATCTCCAGAACCATCAAGAATAAGTCAGAACCGAACTGCTGCAAACAGACCTTTTGCAACACATTTCTCTTGAGTTTCAGAACTTTTAGAGCCAAACTGGATGAGAACCATGCCCTGGGTGTGAGACTGAGGGGACCCCTGCTGTGAGACTGAGACAAACAACCCCTGACTGCAGAGATACAAAATGGATGAAACTCAAGCTTTCCAAATGGATATGGAAAAAGGTTTGCAGGTCTGGCATGATTAGGGACAGAATAAGCAATATGTCTTTTGATGATGCTAATCATATCGTGTGTTTACTGCTGAGTAAAGACATGCTAATTGATGCTAAAAATGGACTGCATGCTACGCTATGCTACAGGAATACGTGTTGAGCTGTTGCTACAGCTTAGACAAGCTTTATTCACTAAGGATTTAAACACTGATATAACATTAGTGTTCATATGTTCCTCAAATGTTCATTACATTTCCATGACCAAATATGACCAAGAGTCATTTAGTGGAATCCTGATGTCTAATCGCTGCTACAGTGGGTGCTGGTTGGAAATGGACACTTTACTCAAGCTCCCCGTGTTTCACGAATTGCGTGAAAAACATGTGACTACTATAGCCACTAGGTGGCAGTCTGAGTCCATTTCGGCGTCCCATGAGCCAGGATTAAATAGGTCAATGAGCAGACTGGGAGGGGTGTCAGGTGTTGCGAGCTGGGAAGACTATTTTTAATCACTTGATGGCCTATGATATCAAAAATTGTACAATAACATATTTAACTTATTTATATATTTTACAGATACTAGCCTATTATGCTGTTTGACTTTATGGCGTCTTTCTTTTATTTAGATCAGCTAATGTGCGTTCCACCTTTCCAAGGAATTACATTAGACCATAGGGATTATCATTCTACAGCCTCAATATCTTACTCTGATAATAACGGGCGTATTGTTATACTATTTTTGTTATTTTTATTATTATTATCGGTATTATTATTATGATCTAGCTGGTAAAATTTTCAGTTTGATCTGGAAAAGGACGCTATGATGCCTGATACAACAAGCATGAAAGGCCCAACCCCCAGGCTTTTTGGGCACATTATGCCAGAATGCTGCTTGCTGCCACGATGAATAGTGGCGTTTCTAAGCTATTGTCACAGATGGCTGTGATCGACCCAAAAGTCAGTGAGCTAATCCGGAGTATTCCCATTTTAAATACATTTAACCCTCGTTTATCGCGGGGGTTACGTTCCAAAAAGAACCCGCGATAGGTGAAATCCGTGAAGTAGAAACCTTTCTTTTTTTAGAGTTATCATACAATGAAATACTCCATACAACATTGAAATCAGGGAATAAAAACTTTATACAGGCCCAAGCATTTGTTTAACAAATAAAAGTTCTGTATAAATGTTAACTACTGTACTGTACTGTAAAATACTATAGTTATAAATAAATAAGTAATAATTTTAATCATCAATACGAAATGAAGAGTTAATATTGCGGGGATCAGCACCGCCCCGCCGTGACGGATTGGAACGGGAGAAAATGAAAAATGATTATGAAAAAAAATACAAAGTACAGTAGGACAAATAGTGACTGACGTGTACAGTACAGTATTTCACTGCTGTTCTGACTGAGCCGCTGCATCCTGACTCTGCTCTGTGGCTTTTTTTCTTCTAAAGCCTGCGGTGCAGGTGTGTGTTTTTGAGAGAAGAACATAGTTATCGGTAGTTGTTGTTGCTCTTTTTTCTTCTGGGCCAAAATATCCTTATATATCCGACATGCCACCATCGATTATGTTTGACAATAAAGTTTAACAATACATGATGCAAATCCGTGAAGCAGCGAGACCGTGAAAAGTGAACCACGTTATAGCGAGGGTTCACTGTAATGTAAACTTTGGAGAGTTTCAAATACCTGGGTGTTTACGTCAATAATAAACTGGACTGGACTCATAACACTGACGCTCTGTATAAAAAGGGCCAGAGCCGCCTCCACCTCCTGAGGAGGCCGAGGGCCTTTGGAGTCAGCAGGCCCCTCCTTAAAATCTTTAATGACTCTGTGGGGGCCTCAGCCCTCCTCTACGCTGTCGTCTGCTGGGCCCCTGGCAGCTCAGAGCGGGACAGAAAGAGACTGAATAAGCTGGTGAGGAAGGGCACTTCTGTCCTGGGCTGCCTCAATATCTTACTCTGATAATAACGGTTGTATTGTTATACTATTTTTGTTATTTTTATTATTATTATCATTATTATTATTATTATTAACTGTAATGACATAGAAGATTCCTAGATGACTTGCAGAGACATCATTTTCCCTTTTCCTTTTCTCCTGTATTTATGTGAATAATTAATGGCTGTATTTTTATTTGCAGTTTACAGTTAAAATGCTTACAACTAAAAAGTTTAGTCAACACACCTGGATATAGAGTAAAATTTGTGCCATTATTGTTCTTTAAAAAAAAGCACATTATTTAGATTGGAATTTTTTTTTAAAGTTATCCAGAAATGAATCCAAAAAAAACTTTAATCCAAAAAAATATATGTAATATATTACAACAACATATTTATTGGCCATTGTTTTCGTCAAGAGTGAGCACTTTTTTAAGCGGGCTTAAAATAGAATGATCTGTGAATACGTAGCAATTTTAAAAGAATGCAATTGAATAAATCAATCAATCTGAAAAAAAAATGAAACACAAAACTTGTGAAAATACAAAATTGCAAATGAATTGTCTTGACAAATAAAAACATTTGAAAATATAAAAACTGTAAAATAAAAGGAAATAAAATATGAAAAAGGATTTCATATTTTTTTTCTATGATTAGGGACTGAAAGCCAAGGTCATAGCCTACAGTTCCACTTGCATTTAGTTTTTGTCCAAGCCTTATTTTTAGGCTTAGTTTACTGCATTTCTTCATATTAGTTATGTTAGATACTAATCCGGCAAATAAAAGCAGTACAGATCTTTGATATAATTTCTAAAACTTTGTAAAGATGTTCCACTATTTTCCCGGACTGCGCCGTGACACTGAATTTTAGGGCTCCCCCACCTGTAAAAACCCACTTTAACCACTGTACATATGTGTGTATGTATATATATATATATATATATATATATATATATATATATATATATATATATATATATATATACTAAAGCAGTACTTCTTTCAATCTTTCTAGTGAATAGGTTGGAAAATATAGGTATTAAAAAAATGTCACCTTCCTTATGTACTTATATAATCCATCCATCCATCTTCCTCCGCTTATCTGGGGTCGGGTCGTGGGGGCAGCAGCTTAAGAAGGGAGGCCCAGACTTCCCTCTCCCCAGCCACTTCTTCCAGCTCTTCAGAAGGAACCCCAAGGCGTTCCCAGGCCAGCCGAGAAACATAGTCTCTCCAGCGTGTCCTGGGTCTTCCCCGGGGCCTCCCCCCGGTGGGACGTGTCCGGAACACCTCACCAGGGAGGCGTCCAGGAGGCATCCTAAACAGATGCCCAAGCCACCTCAACTGGCTCCTCTCGACGTGGAGGAGTAGCGGCTCTACTCCGAGTCCCTCCCGGATGACCGAGCTTCTCACCCTATCTCTAAGGGAGAGCCCAGCCACCCTACGGAGGAAACCCATTTCGGCCGCTTGTATCCGCGATCTCGTTCTTTCGGTCATGACCCAGAGTTCATGGCCATAGATGAGGGTAGGAACGTAGATCGACCGTAGAACGTAGATTACTTATATAATGTAATTTGTGAAAAGACTAGGTAACACTTGTGGCTCTCAGCACGTTTTATTTAGCTGGTCTGACAGCAAAAGTGGCCCTTTGGATAAGGCTGCAGACCCATAGACACTATGGCTTGGCCTTGCAGTCAAAATGGATCACTGTGGAGGCATCGTGATTTTACTAGCTCGGGGATCCTCTCTGGCACAACGTAGAAAAATCAGTTTGTTGAAGATTGACATAATCAGCCTGATTGGATTATAACACTGTCCCTTCTATAACCTAGTTTAATCTACGTACCCTTAGGAAACAAAAAAAAAAAAAACATTGCTTTGCATTTTACAAGACATTATACCTAAGATTTTTTTTCATATCTTGCTTTAATACAAAATAGCAATTAATATTAGTCAATGGGGCAGTTTCCCAGTGATTGAACGGCTGGGTTCCTGAGCAAGACTGTTGCTCTCCAACTGTTTCTCACAAACTGGCTGCTCTATGTTAGTGTTGGGATCTGGAGAAGTTCCACCTTTCTCCAGCAGAGTCCGCCGTGGATCCTCCTGAGCTGAGCCTTCGACACACCTGAGGCGCATCTCATCATCAGAGGATCCCCCAGTATATAACCTGCCTTCAGACCTTGCCTCAACGCCGCAGTGTTTATCCAGTTTGGTTAGCACCTGAGCCTAGCTTCTTCTGAGAACCTTTGTTGCTCCTGATTCCTGATTGGATTCTAATCCCTCTTTGTCTCTGCTTTCAGGAATCCAGTTTCCCTTGTAAGCTCTGGATGAGCTTAACCTGCCGAGCCTGCCCTCTGAGCCAAACCTGAAGACTCTTCTCTGGATTCCCATGCTGCTCTGGACTAAGAGCTGGAAACCCAAAGCCAAGGTCTGCCCTCACGTTAGAAGTAAGACGCTGAAGCAGTTATTGGACTCTGCTGAACTAAACAGTCTCTGGACCTAACAGTTCCTCTCTCAAAGCCAAACCCGGACTCTTCAAGGTATAAATCTGAAACTCTCAAACTCATCTGCTCCCAAGCTAACTGAACTGTCATCCTCACAGACTCCAGTGAACCTGCCCCCAGGCCTGAACCAGTTCCTGTGTTTATTCCATGTGCTTGTGCTCAATAAAACTTGTTAAAATTTTCATCCGTTTCCGTGGTGTTCTGCATACTGGGCTTTTCTGAAACCCATCATGACAGAACACTGCGGCCAAACACAAGGCCCAGCAGATCACCTCCATCGTCGGTTGGAGGAGCAAGACGCTCAAATCCATGGACACGCTCAGGCCCTTCGTGAGTTGAACACCCACATTGAACTACAGAACCAAATGATTCAAAGCTATGCTATCTACATGGGCAGTGCAAACGCCACGTCTGCAGCACAACCGTTTCCGGGTCCAGTTCCGCCTCCGAGGTCACCGGCGGTGACGTCATCACCTGAGTTCCGCCCTAGTCTTCCTGAGAAATTTTCAGGTAATATGAAGGACTGTTAAGGATTCTTATTTCAATGCCGTCTAATTTTCCAAAACTCTCCTGTTAGTTTCCCAACTGATCAAAAGAAAATAACTTTTATTCTGTCCCAATTGACCGGAAGAGCCCTAGAGTGGGCGGAGGCAAGGTTTGCCTCCGAAGAAAGCCTCAGTTGTCAATACTCTGATTTTGTTTCTGAATTCTCTCAAGTATTTAACCAAGAGACTGATCAAACAATTGACTCTCGTGCTCTTTTGAACCTAAGACAAGGAAATTCTTCTAATAATGTGATTGTTTTTTCTGTCCCAATCCCTTGAGTTCCCTCAAGGGATTGGGACTGAACAGCTGTGTAGCCGTAAGGAAACCACTAATCAGTGAGGCTGACCGGGAAAAAAGGCTTCAATTTGCTAGGGAGCATAAAGATTGGACTGTGGAGCAATGGAAGAAGGTCATGTGGTCTGGGAGTTTTTCCTCTCCACTGTCGCTATAAGCAATCTTAGTGTGAGGGTTTGTATTTGAGTCAATGAGTCGATGCAATCAACTGGTTTTCCTTAGATAGAAAACTTTGTAACAATTTAACTGTATGATCTGGTTGAACTGTAAAGTGCCTTGAGATCACATGTGTTGTGAATTTGGCGCTATATAAATAAACTGAATTGAATTGAATTGATGAGTCCAGATTGACCCTGTTCCAGGGTGATGTGCCAATCAGGGTAAGAAGAGAGGCAGGTGAAGTGATGCACCCACCATGCCTAGTGCCTACTGTACAAGCCTGTGGGGGCGGGGTTATGATCCGGAGTTGCTGCAGTTCCTCAGGTCTAGGTTCAGCAACAGGATGTGCTCAAAGAATGAGGTCAACTGACTCCCTGAATATACTCAATGACCAGGTTATTCCATCAATGGACTTTTTCTTCCCTGATGGCATCTGAGGTAGTCATGGAGTCTGAACCGGGTTTAGACTGCTTTGATCCAGTTGAACTACCAGAGTTAGCAAAACTATTGTCTTCATCTAAACCTTCAACTTGTATGTTAGATCCAGTTCCAACCAGGTTATTTTAGGAGGTATTCCCTTTGATCTCCTCCTCCATTTTAGATGTGATTAATCTATCTCTGTTAAGGCATTTGTACCAAAGGCTTTCAACACTAGAACTCCCAAGGCTGTCATTTTGACGGTTCCGAGATTTTCAAGGGAAAGAAATATATTTAAAATGAATCTTATGTTGCTCATGTTAACTGACTTTTTCTATTTCTATATTTCCTTAATTTTCACGTAGATTTTTAAATAAAATTAAATCCGAAAAAAAATAAATATGGTTAATTCTACCTCGATATCCCCCAGCCGTCATGTTGACGGCTCATTTAGTTGCATTGTAAATTCCTCCCGTGGCTGAGTTCAGTACTGTTGCCTAGCAACTGACATTCTACCTTGAACTCTTTCGCTGACATGGAAAAATGGCTTTCAGAAGAAATCTAACAGCGAAACAAGCTTTAGAAATGCTTCAAAATATTGATGATAGTGTTTCAGGTGGAGAAAGAGAGACCGATGAGGAGGACTGGGGAAGAAGATGCTCAGATTCTGACAGCGAATCCGAGGATGATCACCCACCCATGGGAAAACGCAAACGTATCATAAAATAGTGAAACTATTGTTCAAGCACTGCCCACACCTCTAATGTTACACTCAGCAGCCAAAAAGCCAAACCAGAGCCCATAGTCTACTATAATCACACACAGGTCGGGCTGGATCAGTGGCGGCTGGTGAAAAATATTTTTGGTGGGGCTGATATAGCCAAGTGTATGTCTCCAACTAATCCGGAATAAAAATTCAAATAAACAATTGGAAATTAAATACAATTTAACAGTAATGATTTAATTTACTATATAATAACAGTAACAGTGATGATTTTGGTCACTGTGACGGGGTTCTTTGGCCTTCAAGAATCCAGGCTCAGTCGGGTTACCGGTGTTGGTGATTTATTGTGCTAAAAAACTCCAAACAGGGTGCAAAAGAAACTAAACATATACAAGATCCTCTGGGCCTCAGCCTCCCTCCAGTTACCAGCAATGTAACAAAGAAACAGAAAACAAAAATGGCCGCTCTTCTTCCCACAGCCCTCATTAAATAGTTTAAGCCCCTCCCCTCAGGCTCTCTTATTTCTGATTTCTTCTCATAAATCAGTTTTGTCCATATATTACCTCCACAAACAATTAATGTACAAAAACAAATAGTTTTTACAACTTAATTCCTTTACACAGATTCATTGACTTATTCAATTACACCAAACTGGGTTTGAACCCAGCAAAGACGCAGCCAGACTGAAGATGACCAGTCCCCATAGCATAAACACGTACACACACACACACACACACACACACACACACACACACACACACACACACACACACACACACACACACACACACACACACACACACACACACACACATACACATCTAGGGACAATTTGGAGAGACCAATTAACATGACAGTCATGTTTTTGGACCGTGGGAGGAATCCAGAGTATCCGGAGAAAACCCACGCATGCAGAAAGACCCAGGGCCAGGAATCAAAACCAGAACTTCTATTTACTGTGCCACTGTGCATTTAATGTACATTTCAGCTATACTAACTTCAAATTCTCAATTAATAATGATGCTTGTCTTAACCTTGTTTGTGAACCTGTGGACAAGTACACTGTTTAACTAACTAACTGTCCTGAAATCATAAAGCAAGCCTTTGCAAATTTTACACAATTGGGGAGAAGGAAAAGACACTGCTGGAGATGGAGATTAACAAAGATAGTGACAAAGCTTCTCCACTTTGTTGCTATGTTCATTGATTTTTTCCTGACTCTTCTACTGACTGTCAAAACATCTAGTGATATATGTAGCAACTCTTTTATGTTGTTGTTTTGGAGACTCCTAAATCAGCATTGCTCTGTCATGAGCAAACAGCATAGGATGCTTAGATTCCCCCTTGCTCCTAAAAAGACCTACAGTCAGTCTAACAGTTGTCTGTCCTGCAGAATTCCTTCGGCAGTAATCAGAGCAGAGCAGGCCCATTCCAATTCTGTCAATATTACAAAGAAATCAAACATTTGTAACTGAGAATAATACTACTATCAATACACTTTACAACACTTGCTATTCCAACTCATCTCCCCACTGCCCCGCTGCACCGTGTGGGGCAGTGGGACTGAAAGAGATCGTCATATACCAGAATGAGTGCTGAGTGACATGGCTGTAGTATTATTTCATATTTTGATGTTAATGAATTTCACTGTAACTATTGGAAAAACCCAACTACCAACTTGAGGAGTCAAGTATTGAAGTGTAAAAATTTTCACAGATTAAGAAAATAATTATTCAGTTTATAAGCGACAAAAACTTATTTTGGGCTTAGTTACACTTTATGTATTGTTCCATTTCTTTGGCCAATAGTTTAATAATATTTAACTATTAGTAGTTAAAAATCAATAATATTTAACTACTAATAATATAATTTTAACCTCTGAAATAATTAGAGAAAATGTGTAAGTCCATGTAAATGTCATGATGGGTTCTCTAATGGAGACCCAGTTATGCAGAACACCACTGACGGACACAAGGATGAAAAGTTTTAACAGTTTATTTTGCACAACACACAGAATGTACTGATTCCTGGTTCGGGCCTGGATTCTGGTTTCACCGGAGTCTGCGTGAGAGACAGCTCAGTTATTGGCTGCTGACTGGGTTTGATTTCCAAAGGTGCACTGGTTGTACCTTGAGGGTTCTTGAGGTTCTCCTTGGGAGAGTCACTGTTGGTTCTGGAGAAGAGTTTATCAGCAGAGTCCGTTTGCTGCTTCAGCGTCTCACGTCTAGCTTGAACAGACCTTAGGGTTAGGGTTAGGGTTAGGTTAGGGTTAGGTACAAGGGAATGCTCTCTCGATGACTCTCCCCGCCTCATCCAACGACTGGGCAGTTGAAATGGAGAGTCAAAGGTATGTGCACGGGCCCACGCTCGTCATCGCAGCTTCCCTTTCCTAAGTCTTTTAAAGTCAAGAGAGTGGATGCGAGATATGTAGGTATCAGGATGAGTGTCGGAGTTAGAAATAGGGTACGATCTGATTATAATAGAAGCATCTCCCTTGACCAGTTCATTGACTGAAATAGGTATGATTCAATGAGTCAAAGATCGACTCCTGTTACTCAAGAGTTTATATCCTTTAGTTTAGCTCTGGTAGGGAGTACCAGTGAGAATATATTTCAATATATTGTATGGAATTAAAGAATAGGATAATACAGGGGCCCTTTAACAGGTCCCAATATAGTTCAAATTCCTCCATACAATTAGAGTCAGAGTACGTTGCCAAGGTAAGTATAGATCATACAGCAAAGGTAAAAAGAAAACTAGAATTATATTAAATAAAAGAAATTTTTGGAACACATCATCAGTAGTAGACCTCAAGTTCATCGGGTGTTTCGGCCATTATCACTAGACACCCTCACTCGAGGACGGCCCAGACAGGGATGATCAGTCCCTGCTGTGTGTCCAATAGCCAATTAAGTTCAGGTACAATAATCATTACAAAAGGAAGGAACACTACTACTAAAATAAACTCCAACAAAGCTAAAACCAGGGCACAGGTCCGATAAATCGGACCCATTGCCCTTGGTAAAAAGAAAGGAGGAGAAGAGAAGAAAAGAAAAGAAAAGAAAGGAAAAGAAGAGGAGAAGAGAAGAGAAGAGGAAAAGAGAAGAGAAGAGGAGAGAAGGGAAGAGAAGAGGAGAGAAGGGAAGAGAAGAGAAAAGAAGAGAAGAGGAGAGGAGAGAAGAGGAGAGAAGAGAAGAGGAGAAGAGAAGAGAAGAGAAGAAGAGAAGAGAAGAGAAGAGAAGAAAAGAAAGAAGAGAAGGGGAGAAGAGAAGAGGAGAAGAGAAGAAGAGGAGAAGAGAAGAGAAGAGAAGAGAAGGAGAGAGGAGAAGAGAAGAAGAGAAGAGGAGAGAAGAAAATAAAGAAGAGAAAAGAAAAGAAAAAGGAGAAAAGAAGAGAAGAGAAGAGGAGAAGAGAAGAGAAGAGAGGAGAAGAAGAGAAAAGGAAAGAAGAGAAGAGAAGAAGAGAAGAGAAGAAGAGAAGAGAAGAGAGGAAAAGAAAAGAAACTAAAAAATCAAAGGACCATGAGGATAAAATCCTCAAAAAATAAGGTGGTAAATTCCAGCCAAGTTAGAATCATACCCCAAATAAATTAACTAAATAAAATTAAAAACATCCTAAAAAGGATGAAAGGGAGCATCCCCAAAGAAATGCTATCCCTAAGAATATTTTAAGAAAAAGGTAAGGTCCGATAAATCGGGCCCATTGCCTTTTTTCTAAAAAATTACTAAAAAGTTGGTCAAAAGACCATGAAGGTAAAGCCTTCAAGAACAATATCCAGTTGGATATTGAAGAAGCCTACGTCCCGTTGCATCCACGGCCTAGTCACCTAAGCTGGACTAGGGGATGTGAAACTACAACCTAGGTCCCGTTGCATCCACGGCCTAGTCACCTAAGCTGGACTAGGGGATGTGAAATTTGGAGAGGATGACAATTTGAAGGAGTCCAATTGTGGTTAAAAAGGGAAAGGTTCTGATTAAGCGTGTGTGGTGCAGATGTGGGCTGTGCATTGCCGGGGCTAACCCCCATAGAAGACTGGGCTGCGATTAAGGTCCTTAGCCCTGGACCGCCACACCTTGTGTGCTTTGTTCCAATAGGGGAACTCAAGGGGGCCGCATACTTACCTCCTTACCCAGTACCCTTCGGTAAACAGGTCGGTTGTTGACACCGTTAGGTTACTCCGACCTGCCCAGGTAAGGCTGAAGATCTGGGTCCTCCATCTCCAAGGGTGAGTCAGTCCGTCCTGGTCATGAAGTCCAAGCCCAACCAACTCCGACAGACTGTGATCCCCCGGCGTCCCCCATAAGGGACACAAGGAAAAACCACAGAAAGTCATTGCCATCCAGGAGTCCTCCAGGCAACCGCAGTCCCCAGGAATCAAGGGCCAAATGGTAAATGGTAAATGGCATGTACTTATATAGCGCCTTTATTCAAGTTAGGAGACTTGACCAAAGCGCTTTACACTACATTCATTCACCCATTCACACACACACTCACACACTGATGGTGGCAAGCTACATTGTAGCCACAGCTGCCCTGGGGCTCACTGACAGAAGCGAGGCTGCCGTACACTGGCGCCACCGGGCCCTCTGACCACCATCAGTAGACAATGCAGGTGAAGTGTCTTGCCCAAGGACACAACGACAATGAAAGTCGGAGTCGGGGCTTGAACCGTCAACCCTTCGATTTCAGGGCAAACTCCTACATCCAACGCCACTGTCGCCCCCGTGGTCCCAATGGCGCAAGAGGGCCGCAATTGCTCACGGTCCCCCAGATCACCAAAGGGTAGGTCCAGGAAAACAAGGGGCTACAGCCACCAGGGAAACAGAGAGCCCCAGGGGAGAACGAGAAATGACGGCAAAATCAATTGTCGCCACCCAAGCCTCCCCCGGTTGTGTGGCTCCCCGCCCCCGTCTGGTGACCCCAGAGGCGGATAGGGAAAGACCACAGCAGAGCCGCGACAATCCCCACCACCCCCAGGAGGGGAGACGGGAAGGGCCACAGTGAACCGCGGCCCTCCCCACCCCAAGACCAGACTGGAGAGACAGCTCCAGAAATCCTCCAGGCTATCGCAGTCCCCAGGAATCAAGGGCCAAAACCCCAATGACGCAAGAGGGCCGCAATTGCTTGCGGTCCCCCAGATCATCATGGGGCCGGTCCAGGAAAACAAGGGGGCCACGGCAACCAAGGAGACAGAGAGCCCCCAGGGAAAACAAGAAATGGCGGCAAAATCAATTGTCGCCACCCAAGCATCCCCAGGTGGTGTGGCTCTCCGCCCCTGTCCGGTGACCCCAGAGGCGGACAGGGAAAGACCACAGCCAGGCTGCGACAATCCCCATCGCCCCCAGGAGGGGTGCCGGGAAGGGCCACGGTGAACCGCGGCCCTCCCCACCCCAAGACCAGACTAGAGGAAGATGGCACCAGCAAGGGGATTGAGAAGCCCCCCCGGGGAAAGGTCGAGACCGGCCGCAAAATGAATTGCGGCCGGCCCTACTCCCCCAGGTCGTTACGGCTTCCCGTGCCCTGGTGTCCCCCCTAGACAGCCTATCAGGCTACAGGGGGAAGGGGGACCTGAAGCGGACCCCCAGACACCTGCTGGGAGAATGGTGGCGCCAGTCCGGGGATTGAGGAGCCCCCCCGGGGAAAGACAAGAACCAGCCGAAAATTCAATCACGGCTGGGCAAGCTCCCCCAGGTCGTTACGGCTCCCCGTGCCCTGGTGTCCCCCCCTGAAGCGGACTCCCAGACACCTGCTGGGAGAATGGTGGTGCCAGTCCGGGGATTGAGGAGCCCCCCCGGGGAAAGACAAGAACCAGCCGAAAATTAAATCACGGCTGGGCAAGTTCCCCCAGGTCATTACGGCTCCCCGTGCCCTGGTGTCCCCCGCAAAGGACCAGGGCCATGGCAAGCCATGGCCCATAGCCTACCGGGGGCAGGGGGACCTTACGGACCCCCAAACACCGACTGGAAGAGAGCCTCTCCTGTGTTCCATACACCGCACAACTACAGGAGAGGTGGTTTTGACCCTGTGCTCCATACACCGCACAGCTACAGGGTCAAGTGGTCCTGTTCAAAGTCAAAATCATGAGTTAAAGCATCGATTTTGCAAGAAACTTACCTTAAAGGTGGGATGCCTTCTTGTCTGGTTCGTCAAGAGAGTGGGAAGATCATCAAGACGAAGGAAAGTATGACTCATGGTGTCAAGTTCAGTGGGCAAAGAATGGAATTGTGGGAAAGACTCTAGGGCATTATGGGAAGGAAAAGAAACGGAGGTTTATGGTCCGTTTTGAGGTTAAAGAGGGGATATTATTGTGAAATTGAGTGTGAAATGAATTATTCATGATGGGGATAAAGAAAAGAAATAAAATTTTATTTAAAAACGGTAATTTTAGAATTTTTCATTTTTGGTACCATGAGTGAGGCTAGTGTTGTCAGACTATAAAAGGTGGGTTTGGAGGGCCTGTGTTAATGGGATTTCCTGATGGTGGACTAAACTCCGCCCTTCGTCAAGGACCCTAGCCTCTGTACCCTGATTACAGGGAACAGGGGCAAAGTTGTAAAAAGCAAAAATGGGCCGTGGGTGGTGGGGTTAAGATAAAAAAACGGAGGTAGGCGGGGTCAGGTAAGGGATGGGAATAGGTAGGTTGAAAGGGAGTCTTCTGGGTTGGAATTAAGGGTATGGTAAGGGTAAATCGGGTTAAGGGTAAGGAGAGTTTAGTCTGGTCAATGGGCAAGTAGGGAAGGCCTGGTTCCATGGAGCCCTAAGATGGTTGGCAGATGGCGGATAAGGAACTAGGGTGAGGGCAGAGAAGGCCAGGGTTAGGTCTAGGTGTAGGATTAAAGGGTTAGAGTCTTGTTTGATGATTATCCCATTTAGTTTCATGACTGAAGTAGTTGGTTAGGGGATGTCAACGTCAGTCCTTCGGTTCTGGCAAGTTTTTGAAGTAATGGTTGAGTTTTAAGGTAAAGGCAAGATTTTAGGGTTAGGGTTAGGGTTAGGGTTAGGGTTAGGGTTAGGGTTAGGGTTAGAGGGTTAGGGTTAGGGTTAGGGTTAGGGTTAGGGTTAGGGTTAGGGTTAGGGTTAGGGTTAGGGTTAGGGTTAGGGTTAGGGTTAGGGTTAGGGTTAGGGTTAGGGTTAGGGTTAGGGGCCAGGAAAATCAGGTCCTTTTTGTCCCTTTTTTTCTCTTTCCTTGTGGCCCGCTGGCGTCCGAGTTGGCAGGAAGGTCCGCTTTGCCATCCGGGTAGTTCTCAAAGAGTGCCAGGTGGGGGTCAAGCGGGCCACGGGGCCGGATCTGCAATACGGAGCAGACACACTAGATGGCAGTCAAGCCCTTTGGTTTTCCTTTAGCCAAAAGTGTGCCCGAACCGGGAATTTAGTGCGGATTTTGTTATTAACCCTTTATATGCTGGCGGTTTTTGATTTTTTAACCCTTTAAATGCCAAACAGTGAGTTTGGGTGGGCCAATAGGGTGGAAGACGGTGCCATATGTCTGTAAAAAGTATTTTTGCGGCGTTATGGGAGCGTTTGGCGAGGGCTGGGGTCGGACAAAGGGGTCACCGCTCGGACTCAGGGGCTCACCGCTTTTGTTTTTTGGGCTTTTGAGCGCCAGTGTGGGCTAAGGCGGGCCAAAGGGGTGTTGTGCTGGACACTGGGTGGGCTCTGGAGGACCAGGAGGCTGTTCCGCGGGGGTCGGTGCGGGCCCAGAGTGCTCCTTGTCCGGGGAGAGGCGCTCCACTCGCTCGGCTGGTTCTGGAGGTGCGGCGGATGCTGGGTTTTTCAATCTTTGCTATTTAAAAGTGCAAGTTGAAAGCGGGTTAACTAAAAAATGGGTTCTGGACCCATGCCCTGCCAGTTGTCGGCACCCAGTGATGCGAACTTCTGTCCAATTAATACATTGCATATATTTCCTATTTAAACTGCTCCGGGTCTCGGAGATCTAAGCCCACGGGCCCTGCGCGGCTTTCCCCAGGGGTCAAAGGTCAAGTGCCGTGCGGCCCTCTGTCCGTTTAATGAACACCTGTGTCCCCAGCATGGATCTCCATGGGCCCGGTCCCTGGTTCCGGAGCCCGGTTCCGGGCCGGGTCTCTGGTTCTGGACCCATGCCCTGCCAATTGTCGGCACCCAGTGATGCATACCTCTGTCCAATTAATACATTGTATACATTTCCTATTTAAACTGCTCCGGGTCTCTGAGATCTAAGCCCACGGGCCCTGTCCATGGTCCTGCGGCGGGCCCTTGGTGCTCTGTCTCTGGGGAGAGGAGCTCCATGGGCCCTGTCCCTGGTTCTGGACCCATCCCGTGCCAATTGTCGGCACCCAGTGATGCATACATCTGTCCAATTAATATTGTATATATTTCCTATTTAAACTGCTCCAGGTCACCCCGAGATTGGAGCTCCATGGGCCCGGTACCTGGTCCTGCGGTGGGCCCTTGGTGCTCTTTCTCTGGGGAGAGGAGCTCCATGGGCCCGGTCCCTGGTTCCGGAGCCTGGTTCCGGACCGGGCCCCTGGTTCCGGACCCATGCCGTGCCAATTGTCGGCACCCAGTGATGCATACCTCTGTCCAATTAATATTGTATATATTTCCTATTTAAACTGCTCCAGGTCACCCCGAGATTGGAGCTCCATGGGCCCGGTACCTGGTTCTGGACCGAGGCCATGATAACAACTGTCCACAGGTACACACACATGTCCCTGGATGGTTCAGAACCGGGCCCCGCGGTTCTGCGGGCCTGTGGGGAACCAGGGCAGTGCTGGGTCGGATTAATGGGCCTGGTTCCGGAGCCCGGTTCTGGGTGAGCGGGTCATGCAAACAACTGTCCCCAGGTCCCCACACATGTCCCTGGGTGGTTCAGAACCGGGCCCAGGGTTCTGGAGGCCTGTGGGGAACCAGGGCGGTGCTGGGTCGGATTAATGGGCCTGGTTCTGGAGCCCGGTTCTGGGTGAGCGGGTCATGATAACAACTGTCCACAGGTACACACACATGTCCCTGGATGGTTCAGAACCGGTCCCCGCGGTTCTGCGGGCCTGTGGGGAACCAGGGCAGTGCTGGGTCGGATTAATGGGCCTGGTTCCGGAGCCTGGTTCTGGGTGAGCGGGCCATGATAACAACTGTCCCCAGGTCCCCACACATGTCCCTGGGTGGTTCAGAACCGGGCCCCGCGGTTCTGCAGGCCTGTGGGGAACCAGGGCAGTGCTGGGTCGGATTTTGGGCCTGGTTCCGGAGCCTGGTTCTGGGTGAGCGGGTCATGATAACAACTGTCCCCAGGTCCCCACACATGTCCCTGGGTGGTTCAGAACCAAGCCCCGCGGTTCTGGAGGCCTGTGGGGAACCAGGGCAGTGCTGGGTCGGATTAATGGGCCTGGTTCCGGAGCCTGGTTCTGGGTGAGCGGGTCATGATAACAACTGTCCACAGGTACACACACATGTCCCTGGATGGTTCAGAACCAAGCCCCGCGGTTCTGGAGGCCTGTGGGGAACCAGGGCGGTGCTGGGTCGGATTAATGGGCCTGGTTCTGGAGCCCGGTTCTGGGTGAGCGGGTCATGATAACAACTGTCCACAGGTACACACACATGTCCCTGGATGGTTCAGAACCGGTCCCCGCGGTTCTGCGGGCCTGTGGGGAACCAGGGCAGTGCTGGGTCGGATTAATGGGCCTGGTTCCGGAGCCTGGGTCTGTATGAGCGGGGTCATCGGGATAACGCAAACTGCTAGCTCAAGGTCCCAGACAGAGGATCGACCTGAGGGTGGTTTCCCGGAAGCCTGCGACAAGGGTTTGGGGGCCCGTTGTGGCGGAACCAGGGGCACGCGGTGCTGAGGGATCGGATTACAATGGGGCCTTGGTTTGGAGACACGGATACGGAGGTTAGAGCGGCGCTCGAAGCGGGTCATGTAACCAACTGTCCACGGTACACACACATGTCCCTTGGATGGTTCAGAACCAGGCCCCCGCGGTTATGGGGCCTGTGGGGAACAGGGCAGTGCTTTTGGGCTCGGATTCAATGGGCCTGGTTCCGGAGCTGGTTCTGGACACAGGCCATGCAAACAAACTGTCCCCCAGGTTCCTCCACACATGTCCCCTGGGTGGTTCTGGAAGCCAAGCCCGCAGTGGTTCTGGAGGTCTCTGGTTGGGGGACGCAGGGCTGGGGTGCTGGGGCTCGTAGGATTATGGGCCTGGTATATGGAAAGCACCGTTACCTCGGATGTTGAGCGGGTCATGCTTACTACAACAGAGCCGCGGGTCTCCTCAAACATGTTGCCCCGGTGAGTGTGTTCAGACCGCGGTACCCCGCGTGAGCATGGGAGGCTGGTGGCAGAACGGATGGGAGGCTCCGGTGTGGGGCCCCCTGGGGGGGCCTGTTATTATGGTTGACCGGCCCTGCGCGCTTAAATATCAAGCTTTTTGCAGGCTCGCTGAGAGTATGAATCCTGAGTCGCCAGCTCAGCTCGCTTTGCTTACAGCAGTTCTCGGCGCAGAGATGACATCCATCATCGGTCGCCTGAGTTGGGAGAGCGCTATTCAGGTTGTACTCGTCAGATACCGGAGCTTTTGAACGGCAGATCACAGCGGGCTAGAGGAACGGGATGGCTGGATCTGTACACGGTGCTCTGGATGGATTCTCGAAAGCGGCGTGAGAAGGGACTGGAGAGGCGATCTGTTCCGTGAGGCTTGGATGGATCAAACGCCGGCTAAGGGGGAGCGATCTACCGAGAGCTCTAGGGATATGGATCAGAAGCGGCTAAGGAGGAGGCGATCTCGGAGCTCTGGGAGCGGATCGCAAAGCGGCTAAGGATGGAGGGCAGAATCTCGGAGCTCTGGATGGATCAAGCGGGGGGCTAACCAGGTTAGCTCATCTTACCGGACGTGTCGCGGGTGAGCTGGGTGTATTCCGAGGCGGGCCCTCTAAGGCTCTTTGCTGCGGGGGCTGGGTAGGTCGATGATCATGGGTGATGGATTGGTTGTGGTGTGTCGGCATGCACAAGTAGCTCGCCGTCGGGGGGTTCGTGAGGTTGGTGTGATGTGCTCGGGTGGTAATCGCTGGGGACTAATGTGGTGTTGGCTGTTATTTATGTATTTATCAAGGCGCCGATAGTACTAATCTCTCTATCACCTTTTTAGAGGTTTTGGTAGATTTGCAGACTCGGTTCTGAGATATTAGAATACGTTCTAAACATGGCACTTTAGTAATGTCTAAATTCTCCGATTATACTCGGTTCCGTGTTTTATCATTTGTACAGCTGGTATATGTCGAATCGCACGCTGTGTTGTCTGTTAAGATATTGTTGTCTGATTTTCGATGCCGGGCCTGGAGGTTGTCTGCACTCAGGGTTGATGCAGAATTTAAATCTGGGCCCGTGGTTCGATATGGCTGTGTGTGGATTGATCTGTGTTATCGGTACCGGGGCACACCGTGATGACACGGGAGGGATTTTACACAAGTATCAGTCGCGCTGGTTTCTAATCAGTGTCTTAGGGGCGTGGCCATTTCCCATCATAATCGGATTATTGTAAACCACTGTTTGTCAAGTTCGTGATATGTGTCGGGGTTGATGGTGTGTGTGAAGTGGTGGGTAATGAGCGCCTAGGGGTTGCGAGGGAGTGTGATGCACCATCCGACCTCTGGGGCGCTTCTGCTTGGCGGGGGTGATGGTTAGTATTGTTGGTGGGATAAAGGTGAGCTGTCCAGGGTGTGGATTGGGCAGTGACGCCATCGCGACTCATGGGGCGTGGTTGCAGGCGGGTTATGATTGGTGTGTGCTTGGTGGGGCGTCCAGTGATCTGCCAGGGTAGGAGGCGATACTGTGAGCCCATCCACGCCCCTGGGATGTCTGCCAGGCGGGGTGTTGGTGTGGTGCTGCTTATGTGGGGGTACAGGAGCTCCAGGTGAGATGTGGGGGAGTGAGCCACATCCGCCCCTTGGCGTGCATCCGCTCGCATGCGGGGGTAGTGTATGGTGTGTGCTTCGCGCGGGGTACATGAGCTGTCACGGGGACTGGGAGGGAGGGTGAGCCCATCGACCCCAGGGTGCTGCATGTGGCAGGCGGGATCAGGGGCTGTTCTTTTTTGCAGACGGCTTGAATCCCGGGCGCCATGCTGTCACTCCGACTACGTCCTGCGATGCTTGGTGGTTAAAGGAGCTTCCAGGGGTGGAGGGAGGGTGCTCCATCCGACTATTTATGGGTTCGATCCCCCAGGGCTGCTGCGGGGGCTCATGGTGTGTCGGGTGACCATTCGGCGCAGCAGATGATCTTCACTCCTTAACTTAGGAGGGGGAGATGACTCCTCCAGTCGCATATCCATCCGGTCGTGTGCCTTTTTCGGGTGGAACCCGCCTTGAACGGGGTAGAATACACATGGGGAGCACGGACGGAAATATGCGCTTTTTTATCCCAGAAACACAGGCTCCTTGGGATGTGTACGAAAGGAAGGCTTCCCCATGCAAAGCCTGCTGAGGTAGGAGCCTCTCAGGCGGCAGTGTTAAAGAGTCGTAGAGACTTTGGGAATTGGGAACTTCGTCTTCTAGACGGCTTCAGTTCACTGTGTGTCGCACGTCAAAATGTGGGAAGAGAGCCAATGGAGCAGCTTAATCCTCCAGCATGCAGGGAGCTAGGGCTGCTTGCAGCGATGGGCGGGCTCAGAGGCTGTGCTTTGTGGCTAGTAGATGTAACTGGCGAGCGGGGGGGCCCCACCCCTCCCCCCCCCCACCCCCCCCCCAAACGGGGGAGGAAAATGCCGCCTGTTTTACAGATCCGTTTAGAACCAGACTTCCTAGGATGTCAGGGGGCTTCTCACCCCAGCAGCGCCCTACCCGAGGAGGAGGCCCCTCAGGTGGGCACGAGCATGAGTGGGACGATCCCCGCTGGAAAACCGCATTCCAACCAGGTGCAGGGAGCTGTAGGGCGCTGCCAGGCGAGAGGTCATGGTGTGTGCTTTGGGGTAAAAAAAGCTGGAAATGTGCGCCTTTTTTTTAAACCAAGATTACCAGTAGACTCCGGTTGTGTCAAGGGAGCTTCCGCCAGCAAGCTTGGCCGTGGAGGAAGGCCTCTCAGGCTGGAGACAGATCTAGACTGGGAGACTCTGGCTGTGAGTAATAAAAATTGATAAAGAACTGTTTAAAGAAAGGGAGATTAAACAAAGTAAACTTTTATAATTAATGAAAACAGCACATCTAAGCGTAGATGGATGGGTATAAGAAAAACGTGAAAAATAAAATTTGAAATTAAAATCTCAAAAAGCAAGTTTAAAAAAGTTAGAGGGCGGAACAAATTGTTCAAGTGTGGCGTGGAGGGATAGGCCACACAGGAGGGGGGCCGCAGATATCATCGGCGAATGAGCATAGATACGTAATCCCTTTGTGGGGATTTTAGTGACTACTTGACTCGCTCGGACCATGCCAGTCAGGACGGGGTTAGTAGGAAAGAGTGTTTGTCGGGGGCGGTTACCTGCACAGGGTCTCCCCGGGGTGAGCAGCAAACCGGCCCTGGGTCTGCTGCAGCGCGCGGAGAGCTATGAAGAGGCAGAGAGGACCTTGGAAGGCAGCTGATCCAGAATGCTCCCGGAGAGGTGGGGAAGATGAAGGGGAGCTGATGGTGCGTGCCTTTCGGCGGTGGAGAAAACATGGGAGCATTGGGGGGAAGTGCTCCATTGTTAACGAAAGAATCAAAGTTCTGGATGTTCAGGGTGGCGCTTCACCAGCGAGCATGGCCGAGGTCGGTGGGCCTCTCAGCCGGGCAGAGATCTCTGAAGAGGGCAGAGAGCCCCTGGAAGGCAGCTGATCCAGAATAGCTCCGGGGAGCTGGGGAAGATGCAGGCGGGCTGATGGGTGCAGTGTTTTACGGGGTGGAGGAAAACTATGGGAGATGGTGGGAAATGCTGAACATTTTAATCGCAGCAATCAGATTCTGGAGGTCCAGGGGAGGTTCGCCCAGCAGGCTGGGCGCGAGGGAGGCGGGCGCACCTCTTCATATGGCGGATTTCGAAAGGGAGGGGAACGGCCAACAGGGGGTGGCATACCATGGTTGGTGTCAATTCAATTAGTTAAACAGTTTTTTGTAACATTTTTTAATAAAATTGTCCATGAGGATTTGATTATAGTTTGGCCGTTGTTAAATTGGAGTGATATAGACTATAGTGTGGCCCCTTACCAGCTTTTCCACTTGACGATTACTATCCATTACGAGTGTATCCTGTGTTTAATCTACGCAGATGGCATCCCCTGATGTCCCCTTCTTTCTAAATGGGCTGTTGATTTTTAGAAATGAACTCTGTTCTGCTTCCGTATGACCCCTTGAGTCATAAGTGGTGGGAACTGACGCAAGGTAATTAAAGTATGGACTGTTCAGCTTGGCAGAGCACGAAGATGCAGAGAGCCCTGGAGCAGCTGATCCAGATGGCTTCGCGGGGAGGCTGTGGAGCGCTTCCTGTCCCGTTGAAGGTATAAAGTTTTATACGGCGAGAGATGCAGAGCGGCCTGATGAGGTGGGTTGCTTCTTTGGGGGATCGAAAACATAGGGAGGCATGGGGGGAAAGATTGCCATCACGTTTTTGAACTACAGAATCAGATACCGCTTGGAAGATCAGTAGGGAGCTTCACCAAGCAGCTGTCCGAGGTGGGGACGGCCTCTCATGTGGCAGAGCATGATGAGGCAGGAGTGTGTGGAGCAGCCTGATCCAGATCTGCTCGGGGAGCTGGGGAAGATGCAGGCGGGCTGATGGTGCGTGCTTTGCGGGGGACAACCATCCCACTTGATGGAAGTTAACTAGACACCTTACAACAAACAATGACACCAAAATGCGCGGAGGAGAAAAACTTCGGAGCATGGGGGACGGTGTCTCATTTATGGTCTTCAATTTGAAAATGACTCCGATTTTTAAACACAGAATCAGATTCCTGGAATATAAGGGAGCTTCTCTACCGCAGGCTAAGCAGATGAGCCTGCGCGTGAGGAGGGTGGTGGCCTCTCAGGCGTGGCAGAGCATGAGACGGCGCAGAGAGCCCGCCTGGAGCATCGCTGATCCAGAAGCTCCGGGGAGCCTGGGAAGAATGCGGGGCGAGGCTGATGATGCGTGGTGCTTTGCGGAGTAGATAACCCCGGGTATCCATGGGGGACGAAGCATGCTCCATGTTTTGTAACTGCAGAGAATCAGATTACTCTGGATGTCAGAGGGCCGCTTCACCAGCAGCATGGCCGAGGAAGGGGGCCCCTGTGTAGGCCGGGGCTAGAGCAAGAGAGGCAGACGATGCCCCTGGTGTTTAGTGATCCAGAAGCTCCAGGGAGCTGGGGAACGATGGCGTGGCGGGCTGAATGGTGCGTGCTTTGAGGGGTGAGAGAAAACATGGGAGCTGTGGGGGAAATGCTCCCTATTTTAGACACAGACATCAGATTCCTGGAAGTCACGGGGGGCTTTGTATCCAGGCAGCTAGTGGACCGAGGATGGGGGCATCGTCAGTAGCGGGCAGAGCTCAAGAGAGGCAGTGAGCCGCCTGGAGAAGGCTGATAGCAAGAAAGCTGTCCAGGAGGCTGGGGATGAGATTGTTAGGCCGGGATGATGGTGCAGTTGCTTTGCGGGGAGATGTAAAAACAGTGGGAGAGCATGGGGTGAGAAATGCACTCCTTTTTAACACATGAAAATCAGATTCCTTGAAGTCAGGGGAGCTTCACCCGCAGTCTCAATTGGTAAAATGAGGAGCGCGCGGCCTCTCAGTCTTGGCGGGGCGAGCAAGAGGGGCAGGAGAGCCCCTGGGATCAGCTGATGTCGCAAGAAGCTACGCCCGCCAGGGAGCTGTGGGAGATCAAGGCAGGGGCTATGGGTGCGGCGGGTGAAAACCAGGGTCCTCAACGGTGATATCCCCATTCGTTAATACCATGACAGAATCATAATACACCACCTCCCGACCGGCGGAATGAATTACCTTACAGGGTTTTATAAAGTCTGTGAAGGTTATTTCCGTGTGAGCCTAATGTCAGAGTGCAGTGCTCTTGCGGGGAGATGCTCTAATAGTACATGGGAGCATGGGCGGGTGAGAAGTGCTCCATTTTAAGCAAAGAATAGCAGATCTCTGGAATGTCAGGAGGCGCTTCGCACCCAGCAGCTGGCCCGAGGAGGAGGCCCTACAGATGCTGAGCGGCAGAGACTCAAGTGAGGCAGAGAGCCCCTAGTGGCTGCAGCTGAATCATAGAAGCTAGCGGGGAGTCTGGAGGAAGATGCAGCGCGGGGTGTTGGTGCGTAGGCTGATTGCCGTGGGCTGAGGAAAATTTTACACCCAGATTTTAGAACGCTGACCGAAAATATATGGAGCATGGGGGAACATGTGATCTCAATCTTTTAAAACAGAATCTAGAGTTGCCTGGAAGTCAAGGGAAAGAGCTTATCCAGCATGCGCATTAGGGAACTGGAGGAGGGAGGGCATGCTCAGGCTGGGGAGGCCGGATCATGCGCCCCATCCAACTAATGTTCCGGTCTATTAAAATAGAGTTACCAGTCGCTGAGAGCCGAGATGCCCCTGGAAGCAGCTGATCCAGAAGCTACGGGGAGAGGGGGAAAGTTGCTGGCGGGCTGTTGGTGCGTGCTTGCGGGGTCGTTATCTGTGGGAAGAGTGGTTTTCAACAGGTGGCGAGTAAAAGGGGTTGGAGATTCTTTGGTGCCGTGAAAATTGATTGTTAGGTAAATTTGTAACTAGTGGCTGGTTGTGGGCCCATCTCTGTTGTCTTACTTTAGCCGAAAGAAATGTGAGAGTAAGGTATGATATTCTATTACCCGTTTGAACAAAACAGTATGTATATCCAGACGATAGTATGTTCACAATTACGGCACAACCACAAGTAGACACCTACCGCATTTCGAAGTGAATACTCCTACCTGTAGTTGGGGTTACTACTCTCGAACGTATGACTTGGGGGCGGGTAAAGCGGCGCACGTAACTTTGTTCGCTCTACGGACCGATGCCCTACGGGGAATAGAATGAGAGAGGTGGCGCTGTGCTTTCATTGTCCGCAAGGTTGTGATAATAAGTGACCCCCATCGAAATTTTAAGAGTATGGGCCTTGGCTACAAGAGGCCGTCAGGGACGCTATTTATGATATGTGCCTCGGGTTAGAAGGTAGAATGTCCCTAACTCTACTTGCCTCCCATTGTACAAAGTAGATTTACGGATGGGAGAACATGCTCGCCTTTTAACACAGAATCAGGATTACTGGATGTCAGTGGGAGAGCTTCTGTCCAGTGCGCATCGGCCGATGGAGGGGGCCTCATCTGGCGGGCGAGCTTGAGAGGACAAGGAGTGGCCCTGGGTGCTCAGCTGATTCAGAAGCAATCCGGGGAGCTGGGGGTAGCTGGGGTTGAGGCTGGGCAGATGGTGCGTGCTCTTTTTGGGTCGGGTTGAAAAAAATATGGGTAGCATGGTGAAAATTTTTCTTGAGTGTGCCGGTGGAGAGGATAGGCAACAGGAGGGGTAGAGCCCCTAGGCTACGTAATTCCATGCGGTGGGGATTGTTGGGATTGGGCTACTGCGCTCAGGACCATGGCCAAGCGCAGGTTATGTGAATGGGAGAGGTCTGCTGGGAGGTTCACTGCAGCCGCCGCACCAGGAGTCCACGGTGGGTCAGTGTGGGGCGTGTTGAAGGAGGCGCGCAATTCGCGAATGTGATATGCGCGTCGTCTCTCTAGGCCATGTTCGCCTTAGGGGATTGTGGTGGTCGGTCTGCAGCACACAGTGTTCTCGGAGGTGTGGATAAAATTTTCGGTGTGGCCGGTGATAGGTTTGGGGTCCCGGTCGCCGAAAACTATATGTGGCGGTGGTCCCGCGGCGCCAACCAAATATGCACTGTGTAGTGGTCATTCATCGACCTGGGGGTGAGGATAGCGGCTTTCCTAAGATTACGAGGAGGGGGTAGTCCTAGACATCTCCGTAATTCCCATGGTGCGGGATTTTTTGGTGCTGGCTGGGGGCTCAGGACGCATGCCAGACAGGTTAGTAAGGGAGAGTGTGGAGGTCCTGCAGCCGCACAGAGTCCCGGAAGTGAGTCGGGCTGCTGCGCGACTCCAGTGGGATATTCGAGAGGTGGAATGAATTTTCTCACGCTCGATTTTTAAGATGGTGCGACTGTCGATGACTAGTGGAAGATAGAAATGAGGCATAACGCGAGGCGGATAGCCTCGCAATATGCTCGTAATGACCACTGGTGGGATTTTGGTGCTTACTTGGGCTCAGGTATCCTAGATGGCAGTTGGTCTTGTTTAGGGTGACTCGCGCGGGGGTACTGGCTGCCCGCACTGTGTGAGTCGCAGTGGCTTCGCGTCCTAGCAGCGGCTGCTCGTGCGGCAGCGTGCTATGGTGCATGGGTGTGGTAGAAACTTGTGTACATCTGCGGTGGGGGGTCTGTTTCTGGGCGGAAACAGCACTGCTAACTTGCAAAAAAATACTAAATGTTTTTTTGTCAGACTTTGCCCTACTTTGGGGGGGGGTCTGCACCGGCGTGGAAAGTGTCAGGACTGGGAATAAATATCAGTGGCAAACAGGTCAGTGTACGGCAATATACCGTGGTCACAGACTCCGGGCGTCGGCAACGTAACTATGAAGGGTCACCAAGGCCCTTGCTTATTTTTTGGTTAGCGTGGCCAGGTCCCCGTACCACTGGGGGCCTACCTGTTTCTAGGCCCCAGGAAATATTTCAAGAAAAACTCTTGCAAAATGCTCATTTGGGCGTAGTTGTACACCCGAGGGAATTTTCAGAGGTGCCGTGGAGAGGATAGGCCACATGGAGGGGTAGAGCCCCTAGCTACGTAATACGCATGGTGGGATAGTTTGGTGATACTGGGCTCAGGACCTCTCATGCCAGCAGGTTAGTAGGGGAGAAGTGCTGGAGGGTCTGTGGCAAGCCGCCGCCGCAGGTGTCCCCGGAGGCTCGGCTGTCGCACCAGTGGTCCCTGGAGTTCAGTCTCTGCCATACCAAGGGGCCCGTGATATGCCGGAAAGAAAGTTTTTACAAACGTGTGCCGTGAGGAGTATAGGGCTCACAGGAGGGGTAGCCCCTAGTTACGTAATACTCCTGGGAATTTTTGGTACTCTCTGCGCTGCTCAGGAATCCCTTTCAGCAGGATAGATAGGAGAGTGGCTTTCGAAGAGCAGGTCAGGAAAAAAATGACAAAGTGTCACCGGCCCCCGGGGGTATATAGCGGTCTCCGGGACCCGCCCCAGCAGTCTACGAGGACCGGGCCGGGACTTTGAGCTCCCTTCTCCCACGTGGACTGATCGATGCGCGAACGCCGGCCTGCCATCTGGAGGGCCTCCGGGCGGCCCCCGGCTTTGCGACTCGGACGGCTTCCTCTCATGCCAGGCAAGGGCTCGACTCGTAGTGCGCCGTCTCGATGGGGACGGTGCGCAGGGCACCGTACCGTCCGGACGCGGGGATCCCTTTTGGAAGCATCGTAGACCGAGACGCCGCCGTCTCAGAACCAGCGTGTCCTCGACTGGAGTTTCCGCCCGGCGGTAGCCTAGACCGGACCGCGTGGGCGCAGCGGCAGGCTGTCCCGGCGGCGAGCCTCCAGAGTAGCAGCAGTCGTTTCGCTCACACCATCCAAGATGCCGAACCTAGTAGTGGGAGAATGGAAGTGAGCAGCGAGAAGCCGGCTGCCGGCTCGCGCTGGTCCCTCGTTTCCCGGGGTCTCCGCTCCCGATCCTCGCCGGCGTGTGTTGTATACCGCGACTCAGAGCAGTTCTCCGTTCCTACCCCCGCGATTCCCCACCAGCAAGGCGGTCTAGTGTTCGCTAGCCCGGGAGCCCTACCGCTGGCCCCCGGGTCACCGGACCGCTCCCGGTCCCGGTTCTAACCGCGGGAAAGGGAGGGCTAGCCTGGTTGATCCTGCACCAGTAGAGCATATGCTTGTCTCAATAAGATTAAGCCATGCAAGTGTATGATGCAGTAGACACACGGAGCATGTAACAGTGAAAACTGCGACATGTGATCATTAAATGCAGTTATGGTTCCTTTTGATCGATCCACCGTTAACTTGGGAATATAACTGTGGCAATTCGTAGAGAGCTATAGTTACATGCAAACGGGAGGCCTGGTACCCCCGGGGATGCGTGCATTTATCAGATCCAATGAACCCTGCCGGGGACGGCGGCCACTTCGGGGGCCCGCCACCGGCCGCTTTGTGATGACTCTAGATGTAACCTCGAGCCGTATCGCTGGCCCTCCGTGGCGGCGACGTCTCTTTCGATGTGTCTTGCCCTATCAACTTTCGAGAATTGGTACGCGTACCGTGCCGCGCCATGGTGACTCGGGGGCTCTGTCAAAGTGCGGGCTATTTTGAGTTTTATTAGAGGGTCTGATGACTTTGTTTGGAGGGTAAGCGGGGATACAGGGTTCTGATTCGGAGAGGGATGCCTGAGAATACGGCTACGCATCCACAGGTAAGCAGTCAGGGCTTCGTCGCAATGTACCCACTCCTTCGACTCGGGGATGGTAGTGACGAAAGAATAACCAATACGGACACATCTTTCGAGGCCCTGTAATTGGATGCTGTGTGTACACCGTTTAATTAACTGTTCTATACCGAGGATCTTTGGAGGGCAGTCTGCGGTGCCAGCAGCCGCAGGTTAATTCGAGCTCCAATAGCGTATCTTAAAGTTGCTGCACCAGTTAAAAAGCTCGTAGTTGGATCTCGGGATTCGAGCTGACGGTCAGCTCGCGAGAGCGGAGCCAACCGTCTGTCACAGCCGCCGCTGCGCTCTCGCGGGGCACCCTCGATGCTCTTAGGCTGAGTGTCGCCGTCTGGGGGTCTGAGAGCGTTTTCCCCTTTGAAAGAAAAATTAGAGTGTCATAAGCAGGCCCATAAACCCTCCTGTCGGGTAAGAACATTAATTAGGAGGTAATTTGGGCTGGAATCTTCTTAGGCAATCCACATCATCCATGACCCCGCTTCGGGTAGTGGACACTAGTGGGTGACTTGTAGGTATCAGTTAGAAAACTGTCCCGGTCGCTTCTGATTACCGCAGCTAAGGAATAATGGATAGGAACTCCGGGTTTCTCTATTTGTGTGGGTTCTCTGAACTGGGGCTCCATGATTAAGAGGGACGGGCCGGGGTGGCATTCGTAGATTGTGCCCGCTATGAGAGGTGAAATTTTGGACCGGCGCATGATCGGCGATAAGCGAAAGCATTTGCGAAAAGAATGTTTGTCATTAATCGCGCAAGAACGAATGTCGGAGGTGTCGAAGACGATCAGATACGCCGTTCGTTTAGAAGTTAGTTTCCGACCAATAAAACGATGGCATATATAGCTCGATCCCGGCGGCCATTATACTCCCGATGACCGACGGCGTCTGCGTTCCGGGAAACATCAACAGCTCTTGAGGTGTCCGGGGGGTAGTATGTTGCAAAGCTGAAGACTTAAAGGAATTGACGGAAGGGCAAGCTCCAGGAGTGGAGCGACTGCGGCTTAAGTGTTGTACTCAACCACGGGAAACCTCACCCGGCCACCAGGTACAGCGGAAAAGTGTAGATTGCTCTAGCTGGATAGCGTTCTTTCTCGATTGTGTGGGTGGTAGGTGCATGGCAGCCCTACCTTAACCAAAAAAACCCTAACCCTGATAGTCATTAGTTAGGTGAGGGGCGATTTGTTGGTTAATTCCGATAACGAACGAGACTCCGGCATAGCTAACTAGATACTACGACGCAATGGGCCCCGTGCGGATCGGTGCGTCCAACTTCTAGAGGTGGACAAGTGGCGGTTCAGCAACACGAGATAGAGCAATAACAGGTCTGTGATGCCTTAGTGTCCGGGGCTGCACGCGCGCCAACACTGAGTGGATAGCGTGTGTCTACCCTTCGGGCCGAGAGGCTGTGGGTAGAAGAAACTCCCGCTGAACCCACTGTGATAGGGATTGGGGATTTTGCGCAATTAGTTTCGCCATGAACGAGGTAATTCCCCAGTATGCGCGGTGTCATAAGCTCGCGTTGATTAAGTCCTGCACTTTGTACACACCGCCCGTCGCCTACTACCGATTGGATGGTTTAGTGAGGTTCTCGGATCCGGCCCCGCCCCGGGGGTCGGATGACGGCCCGCCGCGGAGCGCCGAGAGACGATCTAAAATTGACTATCTAGCAGGGAGTAGTTATAAGAACGTGACGGTACAAGGTTTCCGTAGGTTGAACCGTGGCGGTAAGGATCATTACTGATTGCGCGCCGGACCTCGCTCGGGGGGCCCGCGTCGTCGCTGCGTCAACGCCCTCTCCAGCCGTGGCGGGGACGCGCTCTGAGCCCGCCCTCGCGCCGAGGCCCGCCTCGGCCGCGGCGGAGCTGCGGGCGCGGGGTGGACGGGACCGGGGTCGCCGGCTCCCCTCTCCGGAGGGGCCTCCGACGTCAACCGCCCGCCCTCCCCCGCGTCCCTGCCTCCCGTCGCGACCGGGGCTGCGGTTCTTTCCCCCGAGCCCGGGGCCGGAAGCTTCGGCATCCGGTCCGCCAGCGGGCGGAGGGGATCGGCCGCGCCGACCGACCTCTAGTCTGGGACCCAGCTCGCCCACCGAAGGCGTCTCCAGGCGACGAGCGCCCGCCCCTGCTCCAAAGCGCGCCGACCGGGCCGCCCGCCCCCAGAAGGGTCTCTGGGGAGGTGGCCTTGGCGAGTACCGCTCCCGAGGGAGCGGGAAAATGGCAAGGTTACCGAACGTTGGGGTCCGGCGAGGGTCCCCGGTCAGGAAACAGGGGTAGACTGTGGGTAGGTCTGCCCCCTAAGACCGGGGAGCAGTAGTTGCATGCAGCACCTCCAAGTGGTCCCGCTGGTAACGGAAGTACCCGGCAAAGCCTGCTTACCCAAAGTGGGGCCACGTTTGACCGGCTATGCCCCGAGATCCAGGTCAAAAATTCAATGATATGTCTTTATGCGAATGTAACGGCCAGGACAACCCTTCTGGCGTATCAAAATGGGTTCCGGTGCAACTAGAGACGGGGTTGTTACTGCGAGAGCGAAGCTGTCTCTCCAGCGTGTTTGGGGTTGGACACGTTGTGAAATGGCGAACCAACCTCCCTAGTGGGCGGTGGGATCAGCCCACTGGGGTGAAGGCTGGGATCCCGAAACGCTCGGTGGCGACGGCCACGAGCCCTAATACGAGATTCTCTCAACATCGAAAGTCCATATCAGTTGGAACGCAAGTCCAGGAGGATGACTGGTGTAGCCGAGAGAGCGGGTGGATCTCACCTAGTCAGTCTACTGGAGTGCCCTCAGTGGCAGCTGAATTATTGACTGTCTCTGACTCATCAGGAAGGGCCGAGCCAGAGGCAGTTGTGCTAGCGCCACAGCCTGAAGAGGTCGTCATAGCCCCGAACACATCTCCAGAGCCCGTTGATATTGGCTCTCCGGGAGCGAGTGAACAGAATGCCTCCACTCCCACAGAAGTAAGGATCCTCTTGCCAGGGCCTGGCACAGACTGCCCGTTGTGTGGTGTGCTGGTGGGTGGCGTGGTCGCGCTTGGTAAGCATTTTGCGAGCCGGCATGGCGGCGTCACTGCTATGTACGTGTGCCGTAAGTGTGGGAGAAGCAGCACCAGCAGACACTCCATCTCTTGTCATGTCCCTAAATGCAGGGGCATGGCGGGGGTGGAGGGGGATAGGGCTCGTGAGTTCACGTGTGATGTTTGCGAAGCCCGATTCCCCACGCCTGTTGGTGTCTCCCAACACAAGCGACATGCCCACGCAGCGGTGTGGAATGAGGTCAGGCGGGCAAGAGAAAGGGCCAAGGTAGGAGAGATCAGGGCGACGAAGCTCTGGAGTGTTGACGAGGTACGGGAGCTCATCCGTCTCATCCAAGAGCACGGAGATTCGGTTACCACATACCAACTAATAGCGGAGAAGTTGGGGAATGGTAAGACGGCCGAACAGGTGAGGAGCAAAAAGAGGCTCTTGCGAATACAGACAACCGATATGGCAAGTGATGGCCCACACATAGCAACGGATGATGACTCAAGGGTAACTGAGCCGGAACCGTTGGCTGCCCCGTCCTTGGCATATTCACCCCCAGCCCTGGCAGCTGCCAGGATCCGGGAAGCGTTGGCACGGGGGGGTGAAGGAGAAAATGGCAAGGAGGTGAGGGCCATCACTGCTTTGGTTAGGGACGTTGATCAGGATCCTTCACTGATCGAGACCTCTGCGTTGGACATCATCTCCAAGTTGGGAAGGAAAGTTGAACTGCCGAGTAGACCGCGTGAGACCAGGCGGGATCAACCCCAGGCAATGGGATGGGTAAGGCGGCTTGCCCAGCGGAAGCGAGATTACCGAGAGCACCAATACT
>NW_024037819.1:282500-283727 GCF_016077235.1 Cyprinodon tularosa
CAACCGATATGGCAAGTGATGGCCCACACATAGCAACGGATGATGACTCAAGGGTAACTGAGCCGGAACCGTTGGCTGCCCCGTCCTTGGCATATTCACCCCCAGCCCTGGCAGCTGCCAGGATCCGGGAAGCGTTGGCACGGGGGGGTGAAGGAGAAAATGGCAAGGAGGTGAGGGCCATCACTGCTTTGGTTAGGGACGTTGATCAGGATCCTTCACTGATCGAGACCTCTGCGTTGGACATCATCTCCAAGTTGGGAAGGAAAGTTGAACTGCCGAGTAGACCGCGTGAGACCAGGCGGGATCAACCCCAGGCAATGGGATGGGTAAGGCGGCTTGCCCAGCGGAAGCGAGATTACCGAGAGCACCAATACTGGTACTCGAGGGATCAAGCTAGACTCGCGGCACGGATCCTCGATGGTGCCGAAAGTCAGGAATGTACACTGCCGTTAGACCAGGTCTACGAAGCGTTTCGTGGAAGATGGGAGACGGTAGGGGAGTTCCACGGGCTTGGGGAGTTCCGTACTGGTGTAGCCTCCGATAACTCGGAGTTCTATAATCCTATACTGGCAGCGGAGGTGATGGAAAACCTAACCAAAATGGATAATGGCAAGGCCCCGGGACCAGACAGGATCAGCAAGAAGGCACTGCTGGACTGGGACCCTAGGGGTGAGCAACTAGGACGGCTGTTCACGACGTGGTTGATCCGTGGAGTCATTCCCCGGGCCTTCAAGGAGTGTCGAACGACACTGTTGCCAAAGACTACCGATGCGTCGCAGGACGTCAACGACTGGCGCCCTGTCACTATCGGATCCCTGGTTCTGCGGCTGTTCGCGAGGATCATGGCGATGAGGCTAACGCGAGCCTGTCCCTTGCATCCCCGGCAACGCGGGTTTTTGGCCGGTTCGAGTGGTTGCGCGGAGAACCTCTTGATCTTATCCGAGATCATCAGGCACTCGAGGGGGGCCGGCACCCCGCTGGCAGTGGTGTTTATTGACTTTGCGAAGGCCTTTGACTCCATAGCCCATGAGCACATCCTGTGTGCTCTGGGTGAACGCGGAGTAGACCAGCACGTTATTGAGCTTATCAAAGACTCATATGTGGATTGCGTCACTAGGGTGAGGTGCGTAAGCGGCCATACGCTACCAATTCACATGAATGTTGGAGTGAAGCAAGGTGACCCAATGTCCCCACTGCTCTTCAATTTGGCTATGGGGTCCCCCTTTT